>NC_142477.1:53929269-54080784 GCF_049115385.1 Moschus berezovskii | reverse complement strand
CAGCAGGTCACCCAAGTGCCAACTAAACAATGGTCTTCTGGCAACAGGGAAAGCCTCTTCTGGAGCTGTGAGGAACGACTCCAGCACAGGCCATGCCCAACGTCCAGTTCCTCGGGAAGGCCACATATGTCTGCCTCCAGTGTCTACTGTCCCTCAAAGTCCATCTGTCAGGGGCATCAGTGACAGCTTGTTAGCTCAGCAACAACAACAACAAAATTGTTCTTCGTCTGCAAAGTGCTTGGGCTGATCACCATCCTTTCTTCTCAAGCGAACTCCACATCTGTACCAACCAAGTTTGGGGGTGTGCAAGGCTTTCTCTAACACAAGCAGGATGGGAAGACGCCAAGAAAGCTCTAGTAGCCATACCTTCCCCCTCTGTGTGTCACCCACACTGAGACGCAGGGGGATTCAAGCCACGGCAGCACTTAGACTTCTCTTTGGATTTGCTCTGGAAGTTTTTCAGGCACAACAAATTCTCTGGTTGTCACTGAATTTTTCAAGTATGGGTTTTGTGCTCCTTCCTCATAGAGATGATCTGGCCCAAAGCCCTGGGCAAGAGGGAGAAGCCGCTCTCTGGCTTCTGGGCAGGTCCCCTCTAGCATCCCAGAACACAGGCACTGGGACCCTCTGGGTGGAATCTCGGTTGAAACAGTGGGACAATAAGGCCTGTTTGGGGAGGTCACGTACTCATTCTTTTCCCCTCCCAAGATATTTTCCCAACCCTTTCCAGGATCCTCAGCAGAAACCACTTCTAGAAAATTCTCAAAGTTCACCACCAACTTGTCAATGAGGTCATTGGGTGAAGAACATGGTTTTAGAATCCCGTCTTCTTCTCTGTTCACAGAGTCGCCAAACTCCTTCAGATTTAGCTTCCCCTGGAAAAGTGAGAGAGACATGCCCCCAATGGTCATTTGGGGGCCACACATGATGTAGCCAAAAGCTATTGGGTTTGGGACACCCAAAGCCCACCTCTGCACTAGTCTGCCACATTCATCTCAGAGACCAGAAGTGGTGCCCTTCCATGGGAGCTTGGCAAGAGTGGCCCATTTCCTGAGAACACACTATATTCAAATAATTTCTTCTTCTAGGGAGCCCAAAGCTATTTTTCATATAATCATGGGCTCACAAAATCCCAGTGGAGATGGAAGCATCAAAATTAAAACTCTTACAGATGGAAAAACTACAGTCATAAAGACAAATGACTTTCCCAACATCACCAGAAAAGTCAAAGATGGCTTCCTGGCAGGGGCAGGGTCTGACATCTTTGCATTCTAGAGCCTAGTTCAATGACTGGCATATACTGAGTGATTAATAAGTCACTCTAATTATTAATAAGATAATTCAAAAAATATCTGGACATCAGACAATACTTCCTATGAATTAATTTACTGTCTTAATAACTTCTGATCACTAGGAAATTAAATAGGATAATACATGAATGATGAGAGAAGAAAACAGAAATAACAAAAATTTAATTAAATCAATAATAAAATAATTTTAATGGCCATGTTTAAAAAAAGTCTTCTGAGTTGAAATGAGGGCTAATACTAAAAATTCCTGCATCAAGGGATACTGAAATTAGTCCTTCAATAATAAGGATTTAAAGGTTATGCTTGATTGGGCTCATTTCTACTTAATCAAGAAAATAAACCTTAAAAATTTCAGAACGGTTTTCACTTTCAAAATGTATGTGAAAGGAAACTTCCTATTATGAATAACTCACAAGAATACCCATTGCCAACTTCTCCAATCTGAGAAAAACAATTTGATGCAGCCTGCCCCAGCCTTCCGGAGAAGGCAATGGCAAGCCACTCCAGTACTCTTGCCTAGAAAATCCCATGGACGGAGGATCCTGGTAGGCTTCAGTCCATGGGGTCGCTAAGGGTCGAACACGACTGAGCAACTTCACTTTCACTTTTCACTTTCACACATTGGAGAAGGAAATGGCAACCCACTCCAGTGTTCTTGCCTGGAGAATCACAGAGACAGGGGAGCCTGGTGGGCTGCCGTCTATGGGGTCACACAGAGTCGGACACGACTGAAGTGACTTAGCAGCAGCAGCAGCAGCCCCAGCCTTCAGACAGAAATGCACATAAGCAGTCCCCAGGTGGTTTCTGGATTAATTTGCTCTTGGCTGCTTTTTCAATGGCCTCCAACCTTATAGCTGGGCTCTCCTGCTTTCTAACTGGACAGTCAGGTCCTTAAAGGTAAGGCCAGTGTCTTCCTTCTGTGGCATCCTTTATAGGACCAGTTCTATGCCCAGCAAACACCAGGTTCTATGAGCTGGTGAAGCTGTTTCCGCTTGTCCAAAGATTGAGGTCAAGGTTGTTCCAGGAAGACTGATTCCAGCTGTCCTGCCAGCCATTCCCTGGGATGTTTAAACCTCGAGTTCCCCTTATGTGAACCCTGTGCAAATCTCAGCCCAGGACTGCTCCCCACCTGTATCATCCTGTCCACCTCCCATAACCAGCCTGCTCACAATCTCCTTAATAGAAACAGGAGCATTTACCTTGAAATCCTCCCCACACCACGTGGCTATACTGCTTTCAGCAGGGTTGGGAACATCAGGCCAACACAGGTGCTTCAGTTTGCTAGAAAGAGAGAAGATTTTAAAACAGGAAGTGAGTCCAAGAAGCATTTTACTTGTACTGCATGGCCAAGCCAAGAGTGTTAACCCGCCTTCCAGTGGAGGAGACGCAAGACCCAGGTTCAAGTTGGGACGATCCCCTGGAGAAGGAAATGGCAACCCACTCCAATATTCTTGCCTGGAAAATTCCCTGGACAGAGGAGCCTGGTGGGCTACAGTCCATGGGGGTCACAAAGAATCAGACACAACTGAGCATGCACACACACATGGGAAATTGTACGGCTCCGTATGAATAATGGCAAGCTCACAGCCTCCTGATGGAAACTGAGAAAACAAAGTACTTTGTTGATGGGGAGGGGGGTGAAACTGCAAGTCATTTGTGGGACGTGATGGAGGGAGACCTTTCCCCAAACAAAGCTACTCTTTCCCACTCTCCTGCTACTGCATCTCCACCCACTGGTCCTGGTGCCAGGAATCACACTATCACGGAGCCATTTGTTTCAGATTTATTCCCCAGGAAAGGTAACACTCTCAGTCTTATAAGATACCCATATTTTAAAGCAGTGATTCTCAAAGTGTGGTTCCCAACCAGCAGCATCGTCACCATCTGGGAGTTTTTAGATATGCAAAATGTACAAGAATTTGTGCTGAAGATTCAGTTACAATCCACAGGAACTGAGGTTGACTTAGTTTGACCATAACTAAGCACAGCTTGGACTTCCCAGGTGGCGTCAGTGGTAAAGAACCCACCTGCCAATGCAGGAGACATTAGAGACATGGGTTCAATCCCTGGGCTGGGAAGCTCCCCTGGAGGTGGGCATGGCAACCCACTCCAGTCTTCTTGCCAGGAGAATCCCACAGACAGAGGAGTCTGGCAGGCTATGGTCCCTAGTTAGGGTCTCTAGGGTTGCAAAGAGTCAGACATGACTGAAGTGACTTAGCACACATGTACACGCAAGCGCAGCTTGGCAGAGAAGGCTCACAACTGTGCAGTTCTGGGGAGAGAGGTCCACCAGGGAGGGAGCCCATGACCCCAGGGTAGAATGAGGCTCTCTGCGGAGAAAAAGCACAAGACCCTGAAGACAGGCTTCCTTCCCTACAGTGGCCAGAGCAGGCAGGATAAATGGGCTTCAGTCAGCCCTCCAACACTGTTAGTAGCAAGGACCAGTCTATGCTGGGCATGTGCTAGCCAGTGCTCCAACTCCATGGGCACCCTGCTCCCTACTCTACCTAGAAGAGAAGCTGGCCACCTGGAGCTGCTGCCAGTGGTCCCCACTAGACACTGAGAGAGAGGATCTTCTTCCCAACTCTAGTCTCAATTGCAGAACATAGCAGATAAAAGCCTGTGAGGCAGCTGGCACGTCCCTGGCTTCAAAAAGTCCTAGGCCTGTGCATGGGGCTGTAGGGAGTGGAGGTCCTCTGCTCCAGTTAGAATTCCGATGTGCCACAGTGTAAGGCACATGATAAATTCAGTAGCTATATAAAAAAACAAAAACTGAATGAACATGCCTAAATGGCAGAGTGCCCTCTTCCACCATGGTGCCTTCTACCCACTTTCCATCCCTGATTTTGAGGGCCCACATTGTTGTCTCCAAACTCACTTGGGTTTTTTGATGCCATATGCCGCCGTCAGGATGATGAGAATAAGAAGGCCCCCTCCAACCAGAGAAGTTACAAGAAAAATCTCTAAGACACCTTTGGGAAAAGGAGAACAAAAGTCAGTAGTAGGCTGAGCTCCTGACTTTCTTGACAAAAATCAAAGATTATTATTTCCTTCCAGTAGTTTTATGCAGACTACATCATGAGAAACGCTGGACTGGAGGAAGCACAAGCTGGAATCAAGATTGCCGGGAGAAATATCAATAACCTCAGATATGCAGATGACACCACCCTTTTCACCCTTCAGAAAGTGAAGAAGAACTAAAGAGCCTCTTGATGAAAGTGAAAGAAGAGAGTGGAAAAGTTGGCTTAAAGCTCAACGTTCAGAAAACTAAGATCATGGCATCTGTTCCCATCACTTTATGGCAAATAGATGGGGAAACAGTGGCTAACTTTATTTTTCTGGGCTCCAAAATCACTGCAGATGGTGATTGCAGCCATGAAATTAAAAGACACTTACTCCTTGGAAGGAAAGTTATGACCAGCCTAGACAGCATATTAAAAAGCAGAGACATTTTGTCAACAAAGGTCCATCTAGTCAAGGCTATGGTTTTTCCAGTGGTCATGTATAGATGTGAGAGTTGGACTATAAAGAAAGTTGAGCGCAGAAGAATTGATGCTTTTGAACTGTGGTGTTGGAGAAGACTCTTGAGAGTCTCTTGGATGGCAAGGAGATCCAACTAGTCCATCCTAAAGGAGATCAGTCCTGAGTGTTCATTGGTAGGACTGATTTTGAAGCTGAAACTCCAATACTTTGGCCTCCCGATGCGAAGAGCTGACTCATTGGAAAAGACCCTGATGCTGGGAAAGATTGAAGGCGGGAGGAGAAGGGGATGACAAAGGATGAGATGGTTGGATGGCATCACTGACTCAGTGAACATGGGTTTGGGTGGACTCTGGGAGTTGGTGATGGACAGGGAGGCTTGGTGTGCTACGGTTCACGGGGTTGCAAAGAGTCGGACATGACTGAGTGACTGAACTGAACTGAACTAAACCAGTAGTTTTAGCAACATATTCCTTGTCAATTTTCTTTCAATTTAATTCAAATTCATTTCATTTCTCCTCTCCCTGAATAATACTGACAGAAATTATGTTCCCCAGGTTCATCATCCAATTTCATTCATTTGATAAACATTTTCTGAGCACTTATAATTTGCCAAACACTATCCTGAGTAATAAAATAAACAGTAAGAAACACAAGAATCCCTACTCTCATGGAGTTTACATTCTGGTACAAGAATTAAGACAATAAATAATGTAAGATTATTTCAGATAAAATGGGTATTTTTAAAATTATTTTTATTATTAGAGAATAACTAGGGTAAAGTAGGATAGGAATTAGCACCTTTAGATAGGGTAGCAAAGGAAGGCTCTTGGGAGAAGTGAAATTTGAGCTAACGTGAATAATGAGAAGGAACGAGCCATGTTCATTCTGGGGAAAGCATTCCAGGCAGAAAAAAGAGCAGATGCAGGAGCATAAATGGGAACGTAATGGGGAAGTGGTGGGAAGTGAGATCAGGAAGGGACAGACGAGGAAGGGTCCTAAAAACTATGGGAAGGAATTTGGATTTTATTTAAAATACAACAGAAGCCATTTGTGGCTTTTAAGCAGGGGGTCTAGGATTTTAAACTCACTGCTGTGTGGAAAACAGATGGTAGAGGATCAAAAGATAGAAGCAGGAGGATCTATAAGAACCAAAGGTAAGAAACTTCTAGGCTCCAAGGTAGACTTTTGCCTTCAAGTTGACCCCTAGAGAAATTCCACCAGATAATGCAATTTGTGTCTAGTGTTGTAAAAATATGATTTATAAATATTTTAAAGAGCAATATCAAAAAAGCAATATCAACCCTAAAAGCAAGGTTTCAGTCAATAAAAAAAAGAACATGTTTTCTGTGTAGAAACACATACTATACCCACATTTTCTAGAACCATAAACTTCTTTTCTTCTCTTGGAAACATGATGATAAATAAGTGACTTCCAAGAATACTTAGACTATGTCTAGCTTTTACTGAAATTTTGCAATGTTCCTTCACTTTTAAGTTTCATTTTTAAGAACAGTGTTAGTATATCCATCACTGTCATTCAAAGACTTGGAAAGATTAACCTGTTTCTCCCATCTTCCTTCCTTCTTTCTCCTTTGTCTCCCTTCTCAGCCCATCTTCTTTCCCTCTTGAATAGCCCCCACAAGCATCATATGAACCACATTATATTTTACATTATTTTTGTATTTATTAAACTTTTCTTGCCCCCATTTTAAAATATAAATCTGATTACTAGAACATATTATGCACTTTTTTACTCAAAAGACTCCACAAACGATGACATTAAGTGGGTCAATGGTGCAAGGTTTTTCCTTGCTTGACACACAGGGAATGACGACTGTGAACTGGTGACAGTCTTGAGGTGGAGCTGGTTTGAAGTGTCAGTAAAGTTGGCATTAACTTGATCCCTCCTCTCTATGAAGATTTGGGGCTACCCCTGAGGAAGAAGCAAAATGAACCATCTTTCCAAATTCGGCTCTCAATCTTCCTGCTCTCCCTCCCATCACTCATATGCTTTCCTGGAAGGCCAGTGAGTCAGAGAACAAATGGTTCTTACTTCACCCTTTCACTTGGCTTCCCCCTGCCCCTGGCAAACACCATCTGTGACTGGCCTAAAGGAAATGCCAAGGAGACATTCCCAGGGAATGTCTCACTAAAGGAGTACTCACTAATTGACAACGTCTTGAAGTTTATCCTGGTGCCGTTAGTTCCCCCAGCTCTGGTGCTGGCCATGACCTGAACAGTGTAAGAGGTCTTTCGTGTCAGGGACTCCAGGTCATACTGCAGGATGCTGGAGTTGACTGTCTTGGCTAAAGGAAAAATACAGAAGTCAAACACCACAGCCAAACCCAAGTGAAAACTGTGCTTTATTGGAACTCAAATAAGAGCACTGG
Organism: Moschus berezovskii; assembly: GCF_049115385.1. Lineage (NCBI taxonomy): Eukaryota > Metazoa > Chordata > Mammalia > Artiodactyla > Moschidae > Moschus > Moschus berezovskii. The sequence goes on along the minus strand of NC_142477.1, from coordinate 54,073,601 downwards.
AACCTGTGCTTCCAAGCTTGGCCATCTCACACTCCTCTCTCTTTATCCATTAAAATGAGCTTATTATTAAGATGGATCAAAGACCTAAATATAAGAGTTAAAACTATAAAATGCTTAGAAAACCACATAGGGTAGATCTATATGGCCTTGAATATGACAAAGACTTCTTAAATACGACACCAGCACAGAAGCAGCAGAAAGATTAAACTGGACTTCATCGAAATTAAAAGTTTTTGTGCATCAAAAGACACTATCAAGAGAGTGAAAAACTCACAGAATGGGAAAAAAATATTTGCAAATCATGCATTTGATAAGGAATTTGTACCCAGAATGTTTTATTAAAAGAAAAACCCTAACAACTCAACAACTGAACAACAAACAGCCCAGTTTAAAAATGAGCAAAGAGACTGAAAAGACTTTCTCTAAAGAAGATCTACAAATGGCCAACAAACACATATAAAAGATGCTCTACATCATTAGTTATTACGGAAGTGCAAATCAAAACCACATTGATCAGGCTGCTTCATGTTGCTATATGAGAGAGCCAACACAAGGGTGTAAAGCAATTATCCTTCAATTAAAAATAAATACAGTTTTTAAAAACCACATTGAGATAGCATTTTATATCCACTAGGACAGCCACACTTTTTAAAAATGGAAAATATCAAGTGTTGATAAGGATGTAGAGAAATTAGAACTCTAATTTATTGCTGGTGGAAATGTAAATTGGTGTAGCTGCTAAGGAAAACAGTTTGGTGGCTCCTCAGTAAATTAAATTAGAATTCCCAAATGACCCAGCAATTCTAATCCTCGTATATACCCCCAAAGAATTAAAAGCAGAGATTCAAACAGATATTTATACACCAATGTTCACAGCAGCATTAATCACAGTGGCTAAAATGTTTTATCAACTGATGAATGGATTAAAAAAATGCTTCTTGATATAATAAAATATTTTTTAGCCATAAAAAGGAATGAGGTGCTAATACATGCTACAACATGGATGAACTTTGAACACATTATGCCAAGTGAAAGAAGCCAGGCCAAAAAAAAAAAAAGGTCACATATTGTATGATTCTGTTTATATGAAATATCCAGAATAGGTAAACCCATAGAAACAGAAAGGAGTTTTCTGGTTGCTGCGGACTGTGGGTCAAGGGTAAGGAAGTGCCTGATTAATGGGTACATGGTTTCTGTTTGGAGTGGAAATAAGTAGTGTTATGGTTACAACATTATGGATGTTTAATACTTAGTGCCACTAAATTGTATACTTTCACATGTTTGAAGTGGTAAAATTTACATTATTGTACATTATATGTATTTTACCATAACAAGAAAAAAAATTAGCCTAAACAGAAACCCAGGCCTAGCCCACAATTGAGGATGTCAGGCAATATTGTAGATGCAAGAAAAAGGCAGTGGATGGTAGGAGGCATTGTAAAGGGTCCTGCACTGAAGCAAGTGCCACCAAACAGGATCTGTCCCCTCTAGCCTTTAATCTAGGCATGTCCCACTCTGGAGTAAAGGTCAAGAAGCTCCCTGGAGGCCCACTGTTCACAGCCTGATGGGCACAAATTGTATCAATTTCTCTGGTCCCTACAGGACTCTCAGGTACATTCATTTCAATCTCATTTGACTCTTAAAAACTCAAAAGATGGACACCCTTGAGTCTGTTTTCACAGAATCTCAAGGAAGCTAAGGGATTCCTGCAAAATGGCAGGGCACCCACACAGGAGCTACCCCGATAGCAGGTCTATCTGCAGCATCTATCTGGGGCTCGGGGTTCTTTCAGCTTGACCGTAAGCTCACTTACAGAATTCCTTTCCATCTTCAGCTTGGTAAAATATGGTGTAATTGTTGATGAAACCATTTCTCTGATGCTTGGGAATCTCCTTCCATGTAATTGTGACTGTGCCCACACCAATGTTCTCCGCCTTCGTCATGGGACCTGCTAACGGAACTTTATAGGACGGGGAGACAAATGAACACCGAATCATACCCCAGCCGGTCCTTCCTCTATGAAATCTCTGCCCAGTCCTCAAACTGTAACCAGTGCTGGGGGTGGGAGGTGGGGCAGAGTAGGGAAATGATGAATCAACTTGTCTTGAGAAAACTGTTGTCTGGAATCATGCCTCTCAAACAGGAAGAGAAGCAGAGTCAAAGACCAGAGAAAGAGTACCTCCTCATAGACCTCTCACCAATTTCGCACCCAGCTCTTTCATCCATACGTGTAATAGCTATTAACAAACAGTTGAAGATTATGCCTCCGTGAGCTATCTTTGAGTGACAGGATATATTTCCTAAGGTTGCATCTGGAAGATGTTAACTTCCAAAAAGGTAGAAGTCAAGTCTGAATGGTTCACCAATAAAACCTTTGCTTATTGCTATACAATCAAATATAATTTTTTAGCCTCTCCAAATTATAGTTAACTATTAGGGGCCCTAGCTTGGTCTTTTCTGATTATAGAGCTGTTAGCACTGTTTCTTTGTGATTTTGGGCAAGTTGGTTCACCTCTCTGAGCCTTGCTTTTGTGAGATGAGGGACTTGGACTTGATGATCTCTAATGTCCACCACAGCTTTAAAATTCAGTGACTCTGTACTTTGACCACAACTGTGTCAACTACTACAAACTGTAATAAGCATACACAGCTCACTACAAGCTAAACGTGCAGCACGGATGAGCACTAAAGCAACTGGGAACAAGCTACAGACCTTCACAGCCTTATGCAAATGTTGGACAGTCCCCAGAGTTCCCTTTGCTCAACGGAACCTTGTCCATACATACCACCTTCTTTGACATAAGCCTGGATGGAATATGGCTCGCCCACTCGGTTTTCCAACATTGGATACACAGATATATTATAGCACCAGAAAGGTTTCAGTTCATCTGCAGAAAAAGGGGAGGTAGAGAGGGAGTGGGGTAGAGGGAGGGAAAGAGAGAGAAGGAGTGAGGGAGGGAAAAAGAAGCGTTAGGTGCAGAGCATGGCATAGAAGAAGGAATGCTAGGCTAAGACTTATGACCTATGACTTACAGAAGATATTTTATTTCTCTATCGTCTAAATCCACATCTGGAAAATAAGGGAGTTAAGTTGGATAGTCTCTAATATCTATGTTGGTTCTAACATTTTAAAACTAATTCTTAGAACCAAACCTGCACCACTCTGACAAAATTGTTGAGCCACCCAAGAAAGGAGAAATAAGAGATCCAGGCTCTCCTTCATCACTGATTTTGTTACATCATTTGGGGAGCACTACAGAATAAACTTGATTCTTCTTTCAATAGCATATCACCATAGAGAACTCAGCTACCATAAATTCTAGCTCTTCTGTCTGTCTGCATCCCTACATAAGTATAATTCTTCATATAGATGCTACTAAGAATTAAAAAATGGTTGGAGTGATAGGACTGAGAGAGTAAAGCCTCAATTATATGTCTTATATGGAGCAGGGACTTTCTTGAAAATCTGTATCAGTCACTTGGGGAAGGGCCCTAGAACTTAAACATGTAGCCAGATCTGAAGGAGGCACCCTGAGTAGGACAGATGGGATACAAAGTCTGGTGTTTCCCCACAGTCACATGATTTCCACATTGTATCCACATGATCATGGTATCTGGGAAGAGCTCTTTGATGGTGGGTGTCCGCCACCAAAGATGGTGCTTTCCATCTGGAAACACATCAGCTGATTAATCTGATACTCACGGCTTCTCATTCCAGCATTGCTGGGAAATGCCAAGAAGCACACGTCACTAAGCTTGCCCTAGCCTGTCAAATTCTATTACTCACAATTTACAGGTTTGAAGCCAAAATTCAGGATTTTTAATACTGGTGAAAACGAAAGTGAATCCTACACAGCAAGAACCTGTGGGGTCCGCGCTGCCTACCTTGCTGGATTGTCCAGTTCCTGGCATGAGACACAGACTCCCAGGAAATGGCCAAGGGCTTTGAGTCCAAGTCTGGGACCCACTCCACCAGCCATGTATCGACCTCCAGAGCAGAGCTTTGCCACTCCACCACCAGCTGGTCCTGAATGAGGCAGGTGTGCATGGCCTCGATGCACTGGAATGCTGAAAGGAGAGGAAAAGACTGCTTCACAACACCAAACTCATCCTCCAAACGCACCAACCACATTTACATCTATTCACTGCCCAAAGTGTAAAGAAGGTCAGAGTTCAGGATCTCCACTGCCACCTTCCACTAGAATGCTGTTTTAATGTTTTTATTGTATCCCTTTTCCTTAGTCTTAATATTTTATGAAGTGCCTTTGTTAGCTTCTGCAAATTTGCCTGTTGTCAGCAGAGAATCTTACTAGACAGTTGACGACTAAGAATTACCGGGCAGCTCTGGGATCTGTGCAAGTCAAAAGGAAAGTAAGCCTGAGACAAAGAATGGATCTCTAAAGGTAGAATTTCAGGCATCTATAACTTTGTGACTGGGAAGCTGGAAGGTGGTGACCCTAAAATCATGCCAGGGTGATGGCTTCAAATTTTGACTATCTAAACTAGTGCTGTACAACCTGGCTATGCAGTCCCATCTTCAGGGAGGAAGAATTGTGTCTGCTGCCGAAGGATATAGACACACCCAACTGAAGCACCTAGATGTGGACCAGTAGGTAAATGACTACATTGCCTGCAGACCTAGCAAAAAGACAGGTGGGGAAACAGTCCACAGTGTTCCTTAGTAGAAAAGCTGAACATGTGGCTTCAAATCTGGTACCTGGGATTTCGTCAGAATGAGAGAGTCCCTTATTGAAATGTTTTGAGTACGCAGAAGAGAGGACTCCTGGGGGTGTGGGGAGCAAAGGAGGAGAAGGAGGGCCTGAAGGCGCGGGGCTCAGAAGACCACAGCATGTGGCTTTCCCCTCTTCTACTCCTCACCACCTGCAGCACCCCTGAGCCTACAGAGTTGGAATCCACAGGAAGCACGTTTAAATTAACATCAAAGATGGCCTGGATGAGGGTAGAAGAGGAGATGGAGTCCCTCAAAAAGCCAAAATGCCTCTCGAAGTTGGAAACCTAGGCAAGTATAGAGATTTGGCATAAGAGGCCAGGGGGTACTAAATTCTGCTATGTCTATGCAACAAATACATTACTATGTGTAAAATAGATAACTAATGAGAACCTACTCTATGGCAAAAGGAACTTTCTTCAGTGCTCCGTGGTGACCTAAATGGGAAAGTGAAAGTTTCTCAGTCGTGTCCAACTCTTTGGGACCCCATGGACTGTAGTCCATGGAATTATCCAGGCCAGAATACTGGAGTGGGTAGCTGCTCCCTTCTTCAGGGGATCTTCCCAACCCAGAGATCAAACCCAGGTCTCCCGCATTGCAGGTGGATTCTTTACCAGCTGAGTCACAAGGGAAGCACAAGAATACTAGAGTGGGTAGCCTATCCCTTCTCCAGGGGATCTTCCCAACCCAGGAATTGAACCAGAGTCTCTTGCAGATTCTTTTTTTTTTTTCACTTTACATTATTGTATTGGTTTTGCCATACATTGACATGAATCTGCCCCGGGGGTACATGTGTTCCCCATACCAACTGAGCTATCAGGGAAGCCAAAGAAATGGGAAGGAAATCTAAAATTAAGAGGACATATACATATGAACAGCTGATTCACTTTGCTGTATGGCAGAAACTAACACAACACTGTAAAGCAACTGTGTGTATGTCAGTCATTAAGTCATGTCCAACTCGCTGTGACTCCATGGACTGTAGCCCACCAGGCTCCTCTGTTCATGGGCTTTCCTAGGCAGCAATACTGGAATGGGTAGATACTTCCTTCTCCAGGGGGCTCTTTCTGACCCACTGATTGAACCCAGGTCTCCTGCATTGCAGTCAAATTCTTTACTGTCTGAGCCACCAAGGAAGCTCCCCACTCCAAAAGCAACTATACTCCAATAAAAATTAATTCAAAATAAATAAATAAAATAAAAGGAAAACAACAAGTCCCAGAGGGCTGTGTATGTATTTAGGAGCCTCTGTTCTTGAAGCCCACAATTGATGGGAAAGGAGTCCTTTCCCCATCCTGGGCCTTCATGAGAGACTCTAGCATCTGGTCTAGAAGCAAGGCCACAGAATCTGTCAACTTGAAAGGGCAGCTCTAAGGAAGGGCAACTGAGACATGGGGAACTCGTGAAGCTCGAGTGGGGCAAGGAGCACAGAGCCAGGAAATCAACTCCACCTAAGCCCTAGGGTTCGAGCTCTTTCCTCCCTTCCCTTCCCTGCTCATAGGCTCTAAGGATCCTGAGTCACTGTTGCAGTCAGGCTGAAAGTCATTATTGGAGCATTTGGAGACTTACTCAGCCTCTTGAAGCAGGTAACCTTAGTGTTCCCTGATCCCCTCAGTCGGTAAAGAATCTGCCTGCAATACAGGAGACCCAGATTCAATTCCTGGGTTGGGAGGATCCCCTGGAGAAGGAAATGACAACCCAATCCAGTATTCTTTCCTGGAGAATCTCATGGGCAGAGGAGCCTGCAGGCTACAGTCCACGGGGTCGCAAGTGTTGGATAGGACTTAGCAACTAAACTGCCAACCAATCCCCTCTGATGCCTTTTTGCTGTCTTTATATGTCACCTGCTTGGGATAACTTTGAGCTGTAACAAACTTCAGAGTTCCCATGCAGGGTCAGGAACCAGCCTGGAACCAGCCTCCCCAGGACTGTCAACTCAGATCAAACCATTATGGGTTGAATTGTGTGCCCACAAAAGATATTCTTGGTATCGCAGAATTTAACCTTATTTGGAAAGCAGGTGTAAGTAGCTAAAATAAGATGGGAGTCCTTAGCCCAGTATGACTGGTCTCCTTAAAAGTGGAATTTGAATGCAGAGACAGACACACACTGGAGGCTGGTCATGTGAGGAATGAGTTGTATTAGAATTATACTGCTGCAAGCCAAGGAAAACATGGGGCTTCCAGAAGCTGAAATAAAAAGGAAGGATCCTCCCTTAGAAGTTTTTGAGGGATCACAGTCTTGCCAATGCCTCATTTTCAGACTTCCAGTAGAACAATGAGGCAACTGAGTTTCTATTGTTTGAAGTCACCTCATCTATGGTGCTTTGTTGGGAAGATCTGGGAAAATCAATCAGCATCTTTGGCTCAGCCTCCTCTTCCTCTTCTTCCCTGGCTTTCCTTCCTTTTCTGATTAATAAACCACTTGCACAAACATCCCAAATTGAAGATGGAAATGAGTGGCGGTTGCTAACCTCACACTCTTTCTCTTTAGCAGCATTGGAACTCTGAGGAGCAGAAGTCAGGTCTAAAGAGCTCTAAAGATTCTGGACCACAGAGGGTGTGGAATCAAGCCACGAGTCAGCCTTGCAAAATGAAAGGGCCTGGGCAGCATTAAGGGTGGTTGAAAGAAGTTTCCAAGTCATTGTTCTACTGAATGTTGACTAATTGCCTTCATCACTCCACAATCACTTTTTGAGCAACTTCTCCAAACACAATACATCCCCAGATGTGGTAGGAAATAGATCCCCCTTGAGAAAAGAGGAAAGGGATTTAGACTGCAAATGCCATCAATTTCTTACGATTTGCATGAAGTCAGTCACTCTGGGCCCATCAAATACCATTCTCAGATGCTAGTAGTGCTTCATCTTTGCCCACCATCCTAGCCCAACCTGAACCTTACCTCAACTCAGTACCAACCTCCTCCTCAGACAACTGGCCATGTTTTGCCATGTCCTGCCTCAGACCACTCCACAGCTGTTTGCTGGCTAAGGTCTCCTAGAAGCAGAGCTTCTTGGGGCCAGAAGGAATCTGAAGGTGTTTCTATTCCAAATCTTTATTTGAAAGATAGGAAAATAGAGGTCCACAGAGGAAAGTAATTGTTCAGTGTCACACAGCAGCTGTGATCAGATTTCTAAGTCACTTTACTAAGTCCAAGGTTCTAGATAAAATATACTGGATGAGTTTGGAATCATGTAGACCTGTGCTTAACGTCCACCTGAGAGATCTTTGAGCAAATTACTAAGCTTTCCTGAATCACAGCATCATCAGCTAAAAAGTAAACCTGAGAGCACCTATCCCAATGGTCATCTGAGGCTAAAATTAGATTGAACCATATCATTTTAGCACAATGTCTGACATATCCTAATGGACATTATGGGATAATTATACTTAATGGTTGTTAAACTTACAATTATTATTATAAATATTCTCCAGGTGATTCCATTAAACAAAATTCTGTAAAACATTACATTCTTAAATGTCTCGGACTGGGAACTGCAAAGCGGTCTGTAAAGGGTCAAACAGTAAACATTTTAGGTTTTGCAGGTCTCTGTTGCAACTGCTCAACACTGCCATTGCTGCACATTGTTGCAGGAGATGCAGGAGACAAGGGTTAGATCCCTGGGTCAGGAAGATCCCCTGGAGAAGGAAATGGCAACCCACCCCAGTATTCTTGCGTGGGAAATCCCATGGATAAAGGAACTTGGTAGCTACAGCCCATGGGGTCGCAAAAGAGTCAGATATGACTTATCAACTGAATAACAGCAGTAAGATCTATAGAGAAAATAAAGCCAGGAAGAGGAAATAGATTGCCTGCAATTCCTTGAATAAGACTCAAAGAACCTATTTCACTCCAAAACAGGATATAATACATAAGTTTGCCTGAGAGTAGTAACATTTTTAAAATTACTTAATTAAAGTTGTAATGAACAATTTTTGGCATGAATAAACATCAGAGCCAACTCATTAGAGAAGACCTGGTGCTGGGAAAGATTGAAAGCAAAAGAAGAAGGTGGCAGAGGATGAGATGGTTAGATAGCATCACCAACTCAATGAACATGAATCCAAACAAACTCCAGGGAGATAGTGAAGGACAGGAAAGCCTATGACATGGGGTCGCAAAGAGTCAGATACTACTTAGCAACTGAACAACAACAATTAACGTAAGAAATATCCCTACCTAGATAGTTAAATGGAAGGAGAAAAGGAAGAAAACAGGAGAGTGAACAAATCAAGACTGGGATGCGGTCAGCACTGTGAAGGGAAGATTTCGAAAGACATCTTTTAGGCACTGAGGATAAACATGGCAGATCTGACAGTTTTATAAGCTCAATACAGCTTATATTCACTCAGAATAAAACAAATACAAGCTGCCCATAGAACTTCTAGACTCATGACTATGCATCATATTATTTATGAAATCTCTGATTTTCAACACAGGCTTTATTCCAAAAGAACATTATTTCAAGAGACTCATTAATTAATTGAAGATTATGATCACCCCACCATAACCTAAAATGTCCTTACTTCATTTTCATTTTGACGCTGAAAAACAGCAACCATTGAGAAGATAGGGACAATTCCTTGGCAAATCCGATGGGGTCAGGCATCTAACTAAGAAGTTTATGTCATACTTACACTTTTCATCAATAGCTGGAATCCTCAAGGTGGCCTCTGGAGATTTCCCAAGAGAATTATAAGAAATCACATGCACCCAGTAGGTCTGGTTTCCCAGGTACAGTTCAGGCTGCTGGTTAGTAGTGTTCATTGTCTCTGTGAGGTTAGTATTGTTTTCTGGAAAATACCATATGTTGTAACCAAGTACTTTCTCCAGGACTGGGGCTCCTTTTGCCTTCTGAACACAAAACAAAATTTATTGTTAATAGCAAAGAAAGTCATTGAGACAGTAATAAATTGTGGGAATCAGGGATGGGAGGTAATATTAACTATTAGGTGCTAAACTATAATCATGTGATGATCCCTCTGGGATGAGTAATATACCTGCGCCATGTTAACCCTCCAAATGCAGGAAGAGGGGATTTCTAAATGGTCTCTTGGTATCAACCCTTGACATAAGTCTAATTCCACAAAGCTAAACTAGGATGATGTCCAAACCAATGCAAGCAAGTCACTCCCTATTCCTTTAGGCAGCATCTTTCTCTCTGTCTTATATGGGAGAGTTTGTTGTTCAGTCACTTAGTTGTGTCCGACTCTTTGCGACCTCATGGACTGCAGCACACCAGGCTTCCTTGTCCCTCACTATTTCCCAGAGTTTGCTCAAACTCAAATTCATTGAGTCAATGATGCCATTCAACCAACTTGTCATCTGTTACCCACTTCTCTTCCTGCCTTCAATCTTTCCCAGCATCAGGGTCTTATCCAGTAAGTCAGCTCTTCACAGCAGGTGACCAAAGTATTGGAGCTTCAGCTTCAGCATCAGTCCTTCCAATGAATATTCAGGATTGATTTCCTTCAGGATTGACTGGTTTGATCTCCTTACTGTCCAAGGGACTCTCAAGAGTCTTCTCAAGCACCACAGTTCGAAGGAATAAATTCTTCGGTGCTCAGATTTTTTTTTTATTGTCCAGCTCTCACATCCATACATGACTAATGGAAAAAACATAGCTTTGACTACATGGACATTTGTAGGCAAGGTAATATCTCTGCTTTTTAATACACTGTCTAGGTTTGTCATAGCTTTTCTTCCAAGGAGCAAGTGTTTTTTAATTTCATGGCTGCAGTCACCATCCACAGTGATTTTGGAGCCAAAGAAAATAAAGTCTCTCACTGGTTCCATTGTTTCCACATCTATTTCCCATGAAGTGATGGGACCAGATGCCATGATCTTAGTTTTCTGAATGTTGAATTTTAAGCTAACTTTTTCACTCTCCTCTTTCAAGAAATCAAGAGACTCTTTAGTTCCTCTTCGTTTTCTCCCATAAGGGTGGTGTCATCTGCGTATCTGAGTTTATTGATGTTTCTCCCGCAATCTTGATTCCAGCTTGCACTTCATCCAGCCTCGCATTTCACATGATGTACTCTGCATATAAGTTAAATAAGCAGGGTGACAATATACAGCCTTGACATACTCCTTTCCCAATTTGGAACCAGTTCGTTGTTCCACGTCTAGTTCTAACTGTTGCTTCTTGACCTTCATACAGGTTTCTCAGGAGGCAGGTAAGGTGTTCTAATAGTCCCATCTCTTGAAGAATTTTCCATCATTTGTTGTTATCCACACAGTCAAAGGCTTTAGTGTAGTCTATGAAGCAGATACGGAGAAGGCAATGGCAAGCCACTCCAGTACTCTTGCCTAGAAAATCCCATGGACAGAGGAGCCTGGTGGGCTGCAGTCCATGGGGTCGCTACTAGTCGGACAAGACTGAGCAACTTCACTTTCACTTTTCACTTTCACACGTTGGAGAAGGAAATGGCAACCCACTCCAGTGTTCTTGCCTGGAGAATCCCAGGGATGGCAGAGCCTAGTGGGCTGCCGTCCATGGGGTCGCACAGAGTCGGACACGACTGAAGTGACTTAGCAGTAGCAGCATGAAGCAGATACAGATATTTTTCTGGAATTCTTTTGCTTTTTCTATGATCCAGTGGATATTGGTAATGGACAGAGAAGCATAAGCTTAAAAGTTGAGGCATTTCCTCTGAGCCAATCCCAAGTCTGTTCTGGCCCTGGGTCATTTCTTTCATGGAAACCTTCAGGGGTTGGAGAGTACCCTGTCCTTTTACCTCCATATCACCCTCTCCAAGGAGAGAGCTAGCTTCCCCAACCAGACATTCCAGCTAAGAGGACTAGAACATTTAAGGTTACCCTACCAGACCAAATCCTTGGTGAGAAATGAAGGTGATCCCAGGGGCTCCAGGCCAACCTCTTTTTTTCAGCCTTGAACCTGAGCCCATTAATCATATGTTTTTCTAGAGATCAGCATGCTGAGTATTTCTCAGGAATTAGAGGGCTTTCCTGTTTTTCTCTTTCTGTTACTGATAACACATAGAGATGAGAGAATGACTAAATATAAGGTCAGAAGGACTTCAGAAGTCACTTTGTCCCACTGCCTTTCTGGTTTGAGAATTTCCTTTACACCTCCCATGACATAAAAAGTCAGTTAAAAATCTTCCTAATGACTGGGAGGCATTTATCTTTCATGAAAACTCATTCTCTTTTTATAATAAAAGGATAGTTTTATTGAGATATAATTCACATACCAGAAAATTCACTTTTTTGGAGTGTGCAACTCACTGGCTTTTAGTATAGTCAAGAGTTGTGCAATCATCACCACGATCTGATTTTAGTTCATTCTTTTTTAAGCAGCTCTAATTCTTAGAAAACTCTATTGAAGCAAAAGGAAGACCAGTCCCCAGGCAAGGTGGAGAAGAAGAAGGGCGTTCAAGTCCATCTCACCAACTTCACAGGTTGGCCTACTTGACCTGTGTGGGTCTGGTCACACACAGGATGTGCCCTTGTTTACTTTCCTTCTCAGAAACATGTTGACAGAGTAATTCGTTTCCACACTTGATGACTGAGAAAGAACTCAAAAACATTTGGGATCAATTCTTGAAGATTTCCCAATACCACGGGCTGTGTTCTCCCTTGCCTGCTGCCACTGAGGGTGTCCTTCTGCCCTCGGGGTGGGGAGAGGAGAAAGGTAGAAGGATGCTCCAACCCTGAAGTAATTGGGAATGGAATGTCAATTGGGAAAAATCTGGGTGATTTCTCCATTTTCAAGAACATTTGAAACTTGCCCAGACTTGAGCAAGTATGATGTAACCCAATGAGTATTTCCTGAGAAATATGGAGATACACCGGAGAATTGGGGCATCTCACTGCTCTCCTCCCTCTCTTCTTCCCCCCAACACCTCTGTCCTATTTTCTGGCTGCTTTTTCCCCTCTGCTTGCCCTTTTCCTTTCCTACTGATTCCCTCTCCCTCCTTTTCTGTCCTTTTTCCTACCGTCACCTCTCATCCCCTCTCTCGTGTCCTCTGCCCTAGCCTGGCTCCTCCTCTGTTTCTCATTCCGTGGCCTCCATCCTACAAAGGACCATTTGGGCCCTGTTCTATCCTTGCGCCCCACTATCCCAGTGCTCCGGGGGGCACCTGTGCAATGACCTCAGCACACACTAGTAAGCTCACCCCCAAGGCAGTGCTCTTCTCCAGTGTGCGGGTGGGGGCTATATAATTTTACATTGCCTTGGAGTGGAGGCCAGCCAGCGACGGTTTACTCCAGAAGGTCAAGGCGCCTCCTGCACTTACACTTGCACTTACACTTTGTACCTGTTCCAGGTGTTAACATTTCAGATCAAAGAAGGCTCAGGGTCTGCATTTCACATTCAGGACATCTACAAAATGACATACCGGGCTTTTCTGAGGTAGGAAATCATTGTGAGATTTGGGGCATTAAAGCCTCTAGGGAAGGAAATTAAGGAGGTAAAATGTCCATGATCACAGTTCTTAGAGGTATAAGAGATCAAGGCTTTTACACAGAATTGTTAATAAATAACCCAGAGAGAGGTCACCTTCCACAACAACTGCACTGGCCTTTTTCCATCCACTTTCTCTGATCTCAGGACTCTCCATAGATCCAGGCCATGTGGAGCTGTAAAGAATAAGAGTGAGGTGTTCAGCAGAGACAGAAGAGAGTTGTAGCAGGAGACGGTGAAATTAGTGAGGCTGTCTGTTTAGAAAATGCAAGTGGGGAAGATTTGCTTGAGGGGGCCAGCAGGAGTAAGGTGGAGAGTGGAAGACTTCATTGCAATGATGTCTTCATTCTGTGGTTGAAGGATGAGGATCAACCAAAAGTCAAAAATAATAAAGGATTTGTAAAATTAATATCCTATATATAAGTCACTCCTCCCCTGCAATGAAAATGTTGGGATTTTCTTGTATTAGAACACTACTATAATGTGGTGAAAAGCTTTGTATTTTGTGAAAAAAATAAAACCACAATCATGTAGGGCAAAAATAAAAACAAAATAAAAAAATAAAATTGCTATTTAAGCTAAAATAAAACTGCAATAGATTCAACCGTAAAATAATTTATCACTCAAATCTGGATTGGAATATGACATTTCATGTCCTCTATCATTCACATACGTGAAAGCTAGGGATAACATAGGTAACTGCTAAAGAGATTTTATATATAATTTATGCTGTATCTACTCCCCAAAGAGATGAAACCACACACTTACAATGTTATAAAGCACAACAAAAAATCAAAGAAGAAAGAAATAGAGAAATAATACTTCGGCCGAGAGGAGCTACCCCACGTCCAACAGGCGGTGGCTGCGCGGGCGCAGGAGGGCCAAGAGGAGCTACTCCACATTCAAGGTCAGGAGGGGCGGCCTTGAGGAGATACCACTCATCCAAGGTAAGGTACAGTGGCTGCGCTTTCTTGGAGCAGCTGTGAAGAGATATCCTATGCCCAAGGTAAGAGAAACTCAAATAAGATGGTAGGTATTGCGAGGGGGCATCAGAGGGCAGACACACTGAAATCATAATCACAGGAAACTAGTCGATCTGATCACATGGACCACAGCCGAATGTGGTCCACTGGAGAAGGGAATGGCAAACCACTTCAGTATACTTGCCTTGAGAACCCCATGAACAGTATCAAAGGGCAAAATGATAGGATACTGAATGAGGAATTCCCCAGGTCAGTAGGTGCCCAGTATGCTACTGGAGATCAGTGGAGAAATAACTCTAGAAGGAATAAAAGGATGGAGCAAAAGCAAAACAAATACCCAGTTGTGGATGTGACCGGTGATAGAAGCAAAGTCCGGTGCTGTAAAGAGCAATATTGCATAGGAACCTGGAATGTTAGGTCCGTGAATCAAGGCAAATTGGAAGTGGTCAAACAGGAGATGGCAAGAGTGAATGTAGACATTCTAGGAATCAGTGAACTAAAATGGACCGGAATGGGTGAATTTAATTCAGATGACCATTATATCTACTACTGTGGGCAGGAATCCCTTAGAAGAAATGGAGTAGCCATCATGGTCAACAAAAGAGTCAGAAATGCAGTACTTGGATGCAATCTTAAAAACGACAGAATGATTTCTGTTCGTTTCCAAGGCAAACCATTCAGTATTACAGTAATCCAGGCCTATGCCCCAACCAGTAACGCTGAAGAAGCCGAAGTTGAACAGTTCTATGAAGACCTACAAGACCTTTTAGAACTAACACCCAAAAAAGATGTCCTTTTCATTATAGGGGACTGGAATGCAAAAGTAGGAAGTCAAGAAACAGCTGGAGTAACAGGCAAATTTGGCCTTGGGGCACGGAATGAAGCAGGGCAAAGGCTCATAGAGTTTTGTCAAGAGAACGCACTGGTCATAGCAAACACCCTCTTTCAACAACACAAGAGAAGACTCTACACATGGACATCACCAGATGGTCAACACCGAAATCAGATTGATTATATTCTTTGCAGCCAAAGATGGAGAAGCTGTATACAGTTAGCAAAAACAAGACCAGGACCTTACTGTGGCTCAGATCATGAACTCTTTATTGCCAAATTCAGACTGAAATTGAAGAAAGTAGGGAAAACCACTAGGCCATTCAGATATGACCTAAATCAAATCCCTTATGATTATACAGTGGAAGTGAGAAATAGATTTAAGGGACTAGATCTGATAGAGTGCCTGATGAACTCTGGATGGAGGTTCGTGACATTGTACAGGAGACAGGGACCAAGACCATCCCCATGGAAAAGAAATGCCAAAAAGCAAAATGGCTGTCTGAGGAGGCCTTACAAATAGCTGTGAAGAGAAGAGAAGCAAAAAGCAAAGGAGAAAAGGAAAGATATAAGCATCTGAATGCAGAGTTCCATGAATAGCAAGGAGAGATAAGAAAGACTTCCTCAGTGATCAATGCAAAGAAATAGAGGAAAACAACAGAATAGGAAAAACAAGAGATCTCTGCAAGAAAATTAGAGATTCCAAGGGAACATTTCATGCAAAGATGGGATCGATAAAGGACAGAAATGGTATGGACCTAACAGAAGCAGAAGATATTAAGAAGAGGTGGCAAGAATACACAGAAGAACTGTACAAAAAAGATCTTCACGACCAAGATAGTCACGATAACGTGATCACTGACCTAGAGCCAGACATCTTGGAATGTGAAGTCAAGTGGGCTTTAGGAAGCATCACTACGAACAAAGCTAGTGGAGGTGATGGAATTCCAGTTGAGCTATTTCAAATCCTGAAAGAGGATGCTGTGAAAGTGCTGCACTCAATATGCCAGCAAATTTGGAAAACTCAGCAGTAGCCACAGGACTGGAAAAGGTCAGTCTTCATTCCAATCCCAAGAAGGGCAATGCCAAAGAATGCTCAAACTACCGCACAATTGCACTCATCTCACACACTAGTAAAGTCATGCTCAAAATTCTCCAAGCCAGGCTTCAGCAATATGTGAACCATGAACTCCCAGATGTTCAAGCAGGTTTTAGAAAAGGCAGAGGCACCAGAGATCAAATTGCCAACATCCGCTGGATCATGGAGAAAGCAAGAGAGTTCCAGAAAAACATCTATTTCTGCTTCATTGACTATGCCAAAACCTTTGACTGTGTGGATCACAATAAACTGTGGAAAATTCTGAAATGATGGGAATACCAGACCACCTGACCTGCCTCTTGAGAAACCTGTATGCAGGTCAGGAAGCAACAGTTAGAACTGGACACGGAACAACAGACTGGTTCCAAATAGGAAAAGGAGTACTTCAAGGCTGTATATTGTCACCTTGCTTATTTAGCTTATATGCAGAGTACGTCATGAGGAACGCTGGGCTGGAAGAAGCACAAGCTGGAATCAAGATTGCTGGGAGAAATATCAATAACCTCAGATATGCAGATGACACTACCCTTATGGCAGAAAGTAAAGAGGAACTAAAAAGCCTCTTGAGGGAAGTGAAAGAGGAGAGTGAAAGGTTTGGCTTGAAGCTCAACATTCAGAAAACGAAGATCATGGCATCTGGTCCCATCACTTCATGGGAAATAGATGGAAAAACAGTGGAAACAGTGTCAGACTTTAATTTTTGGGGCACAAAATCACTGTGGATGCTGATTGCAGCCATGAAATTAAAAGACGCCTACTCCTTGGAAGGAAAGTTATGACCAACCTTGATAGTATATTAAAAAGCAGAGACATTACTTTGCCAACCAAGGTCCGTCTAGTCAAGGCTATGGTTTTTCCCGTGGTCATGTATGGATGTGAGAGTTGGACTGTGAAGAAAGCTGATTGCCGAAGAATTGATGCTTTTGAACTGTGGTGTTGGAGAAGACTCTTGAGAGTCCCTTGGACTGCAAGGAGATCCAACAAGTCCATTCTAAAGGAGATCAATCCTGGGTGTTCATTGGAAGGACTGATGCTAAAGCTGAAACTCCAACACTTTGGCCACCTCGTGCGACCAGCTGACTCACTGGAAAAGACTCTGATGCTGGGAAAGGTTGGGGTCAGGAGGAGAGGGGGACGACGGAGAATGAGATGGCTGGATGGCATCACCGACTCTGTGGACATGAGTTTGAGTGAACTCTGGGAGTTGGTGATGGACAAGGAGGCCTGGCGTGCTGTGATTCATGGGGTCGCGGAGAGTCGG
Organism: Moschus berezovskii; assembly: GCF_049115385.1. NCBI lineage: Eukaryota > Metazoa > Chordata > Mammalia > Artiodactyla > Moschidae > Moschus > Moschus berezovskii. The sequence continues at coordinate 54,056,273 of NC_142477.1, read as the reverse complement.
ACACGACTGAGTGACTGAACTGAACTGAACTGAAGCCCCTCTCTGAATTCTAAATTTAATGCTGATCTACCAGGCAGGAAGAGTGAAAAAGAATAAATTAGTTTAGTTGTGTGTTCCTTATGGACTGAGAAAAAGAACACATAGAAATCATTGTAAAGAGGCAAGTTTTTTCAGGCTATGGGCATTAAATTCATAAGTGGAATTATCTTGTAGATTCAGTCGAAAAAGACAAAAGATAACCTAAAAGCTGATGTCTGCAATCACAGTTGAACAAAAGTACATAACTATGGCAGGTATACACTTCTCATGGTTGTCTTCTATGAAATACAAGGTCATAATATGAAAGCTAGGTTCATGCATTTCTCCAGTGAAAAACAACATACCTGAAGACAGCATAGTTCAAGTGTGTTAGCTTTTGATGATCTAACTATTCAGGGATAAAATTTTTAAAAAACAGGAGAGAGAGGAATCTCTATTTCACTTGATTTCTGACTGTATCTCCCAAATATCTTGTCTCACAAAGTGGGCCACTGGTAATTTATAGTTGAACCTTCTGACATGCTCCTGAAATTTCAAAATGCTGAGCCACTGACTAAAGAATGACACATACACTTTAGTCAAGAGAAGAAAGCAGGGTTCTAAAGAACTGTTCAGAAGGCTATTGGCCTGTAATTTATGAAATTGAGGAAATGTCTGAAACTGCAGTTGATGAACACTAAATCTTTTCTTGAGGAAATCACATGGATGAAAAGAATGCAATTCAGTCTGCAAAAAGTGGGGTCTGCCACTCAGGCCAAGATCTAAACTATTTTAGTACTGAGAGACTATTTTTAGGGATTTTTTTTTGTTTTAATTCAGGTAATTGAGTGTTTAAAGTGAAATTACATACTGAACCCTAATTAAAGACAACTTCATAATGTAGAAAATTGCACTAAAGGGCAATTAAGTCAATGACCTGTCTTGTTATCAATAAATGGTGACATTTCTACAGCTACGCTTGCAGAAGCCAAAGTGTGGGTAACACAGTCTAACTGCTAGGTTCCAGGCCTCCCAATGAAACCTATTGTAATTCCATGTAAGTTCCATATAAGGAAATTGAAACTATTTAAACTTTATATATGACTCAATCTGCATTCCATTGAAATGTTGTTTTACAAGCTCTGCCAGGAGTTTTCCCAAAGGTCTTTACTGAATCAAGAGACTGGACAGTCAGGACTCAACTTACTCAGACAGAGAGCAACAGGTTTCAGCCTGTCAACATGTTACAGCCAGAGATGTAAGTAAACACAGTGTTCCTCCCAGCAGATAGTCTTCTCAGAACAAAGCTACAAAGTCACGAGACCTTCATAGGTGACCCACAGAACTGGAAAGACTCTCAATCCATCTGTTACTTGCAGAGTCTCTCTGTTCCAGTTACATGGAAGTCAGACTCTGGGATAATAACATTGAGAATAAGAAAGAAAAAAACTAAAGGCAAAGATTTCATTACAAGCCAGTTCCAAATACTCATCTGAAGCATAGACAGAAACAAAAATAAACTGATTATTAAATAATCAATCATTCCAGTCATTGATTAGAAATTGTAAAATTCTACTTAGATTTACCCCATAGACATCCACTTAGTTCTAGTAGATAGTAGACGGTGCTGATGAATAAATTTAATCAGGTATTTACTTCTTTCACTGTGGTCACTATTTCCTGCAGATGTGTTCCAAAGAGAAACAGTCTTTTTGATGTAGATTTCCTATAGACGCAACTTTTAGTAAAACAAATGGCTAGCATTTAAATCTTCTACAATTATGTGTGCATGCTCAATTGTGTCCAACTTTTTTCAACCCCATAGACTGTAGCCCATCAGGTTCCTCTGTCTATGGAGTTTTTCATGGAAGAATACTGTAGTGGGTTGCCATTTCCTCCTCCAGGAGATCTTCCCAACCTAGGGATTGAACCTGCATCTCCTGCATTCATAGGTGGATTCTTTACCACTTGAGCTATCTGAAAAACCCTCTTCTACAATTATTACAGTCAATTTTCCATGATCATAAATTGATAATGAATAAATTAATAATCCAGCTTAACCAAATGGGGAAAAGTAATAATTCTGTATTTGTGAAAGAATAATACTAAGCTTTTACAAATCTGCCAAAATATTTATATATTGGTGGTGGTGGTTTAGACACTATGTCCAACTCTTGTGACCCCATGGACTGTAGCCCTCGAGGTTCCTCTGTCCATGGGATTCTCCAGGCAAGGAATACTGGAATGGGTTGCCATTTCCTTCTCCAATTATATATTGGAGTTTACATATTCCAAGGCATCAACTGTTTGGACAGATGTAGTAAGAATTTGCTGCTCTGTTGTTCCAGTTACAATTTGGAAATAACCACAGTCACCACCAATCAGCACTTTAGACACATTCTGCTGCCTTTGCTGAAGACTAACACTAAGAATCGCTCACTTTTAGCAAGTGTCACATACTAAGCATTTTACCTGAATCATCTCATCTAACCTCCACAGGCCTATAATTAGGTACATCAATATTACTATTTCCTCTTCTGAGGTGTTAAGAAGTGAGACAATTGCCCAATATAACTTTTAAGTAACAGAGCCAGGAATTGAATATTATTATATCTGTTTCCTGTTGCTGTTCAGTCACTAAGTCATGTCCAACTCTTTGTGATCCCAAGGATTGCAGCACTCCAGGCCTCCCTGTCCTTCACTGTCTCCCGAGGTGTGCCCAAGTTCATGTCCATTGAGTTGGTGATGTGATCCAGCTATCTCATCCCCTGCTGCCCTCTTCTCCTTTTGCCTTAAATCTTTCCTAGTATCAAGGTCTTTTCTAATGAATCGGCTGTTACATGTAGTATGCATGTTTCATGTAGTATATATTTATATGCTTAAATGTGAGAAAATAATCCTAATAATCAATATATTGAAATGTAAAAGGGAAGAGTACTTCATATTCAACTTAAAACAGAAAATTTCAAATTAGAAAAGGTTTGAGGTGGTGTGCATAAAACAGCTGGCATTTCACTGTGAAACAGGGAAACATTTTATGAAATAGAAGAGGATAAATTAGGATTTTCTAGGGGTGGGTTACATTTTCATTAGTTTCTTCTGGGATTCTGAAAAAATTAAGAAAAGCAAAAATTGTCCAGTGGTAATTTTATTTTGACAGATGTTCATTTTATTTAATTAGCACAGGGCACAGAGAACAGTAGCATCTAGTGTTTTGGTAGTCAATCTTAGCCAAGCAAGCTGCAACAATAAATCAGTTGAAATGGTAAATCTCATTTCTAGTGATGAAACAAGTATATGAAATTGACATTAGCAAGTAGTTGGACTGTGATGAACTTAAGACAGTGAACCTAACATCATGATAAGAAGAATGACAGCTACAGGGAGGAGAACTGTACAAAACAAGATCAAACCCAGGGTAGAACTCATTCTCCCAGATTGCCTGCTGAAAGGTATAGCAGAGGGAGAGGACAACTTGCATAAGCATATTGCTTGCATTTCGTTCTAATATTTTAAAAGATAGGGATCAGCCAAGCCACAGACAGCAATAACTAGCACTCCAACAGATTATAACCATTGGGTCATTTTATATTGTACAATTTATGTGCTGTTTGGTATTTGTAAACTAGTGTATTTAAGATTGGATTATTTGAGATGATATCTATAGAGTGTTCCCAAATACTGCATATAATTTTAATCAAAAATTCACATGTAAGGCACTGTTGTAAGCATATAAACACATAATGATTAGAAATTTTTTATTAGTTTTTCCTGTATTTTTACAGTTGAGCATGGAAGCCTGGATGCCTGAATGCCATAGATGAATAGAATCTCAGAGTAAGAAGGGACTCAGAGGCCATCCAGCCCAATCCTCTATGTGTGTCACATGAATCTTTGTTGTAACTACATCCACCAATGTGTAGTCCAGACTAAGCATGAACATCTCCAGTGGGAGATACAAAATTCAGAAGGCACCAGATTATTCCCAGACATATGATCATATGGCAACATGCCAAATATCTGTTAACACTAACTTGGGTCTCATGGGAAACTCAACCAGGATCCAGGGGAATCAATTTTTGCCATATAGACCAGGGAGCACAGGAGCTGACCTCACATGTTGCCTAAGACCAGTGAGGGACTTATTGTAAGATTGATTAAGAAGGGCCTGAAATCATACCCAGGAGTGGGGTGGGGGGAAATTCATGGTCTAGAACTTACATGTTTCATAAACAAAGTTAAAGCCTCAGAAGGTTAGAATGATCATTTTTATGTTTCTCTTACATATTTCAGAAGATGTGTGGCCTTTGATAGGTATTCATTTAATTAGTCATTCATTCATTGTATTAGGTTGAAAAATGAACCCCAAAGATCTAAGTACAAATCTCTATCACCTATAAATGTTACCTTATATGGCCAAAGGGACTTTGTACATGTGATTGAGTTAGGATCTTGAGATGGGGAGATTATCTTGGATTATCCCAGTGGGCCCTAAATGTTATCACAATGGTCATTACAAGAAGGAAGCAGACAGATTTGACACAGAAGAGGAGAAAAAGGTAATGTGATAACAGAAGCAGAGATTGGAGTAATATGCTTTGTTCAAAGGAAGGGGCCACAAACCAAGGAATACAGGCAGCTAGCTAATAGAAGCTAGAAAAGGCAAGAAAATATATTCTTTGTTCAAAATCTCCAACTGTGCCAATACTTTGACTTTAGTCCAATGAAACTGATTTTGGACCTTTGAATTCTAGAACTAGAAGAGAAAAAAAAAATCAGGCTTCCCAGGTGGCACAGTGGCAAAGAATCCACCTGACAATGCAGGAGACACAAGAGAGGGGTGTTGGATCTCTGGGTTGGGAAGATCCCCTGGAGTAGGAAATAGTAACCTGCTCCAGTATTCTCACCTGGAAAATTACACGGACAGAGGAGCCTGGCACGCTATAGTCCCTGGGGTCACAAAGAGTCGGACACAACTGAGCACACACACAGACCCACAATTTGTTACAGTGGCCACAGGAAACTAACACATTCATCAAACACTTGTTGAACATCTGTTGGGGTCAGGCTCTGGGGCAAGCCTCCTGATTTATAGAGCACGGTAACATGCTGAGTGACCCTGAGCAAATTAACATCTCAGCTATCTCACTTCAAATAGAGGTGATGCTACATATTTTATAGGGCTCTTAGGAGAATTAAGAACACTAATAGGAAATCTGTCAATTACTGAATGTTGATTGTGGGCTAAACACATTATTTCATTTAATCTTTAAAATAATTCTGAAAAATAGGTACTACTACTAACTCAATTTTATAAATTATAGTTCATTATGGAAAAGGGGAAAAATTAGTAAGGAGACTGAGTCTTAGAGGTTGGGTATCTTGCCCAAAGTTACTCCATAGCCAGGCTGGATTTTATATCAAGCCCATAGATTTGAAGTATTGGGTTGGCCAAAAAGTTCATTCCAGTTTTCTGTAAGATGTTATAGAAAAACTCAAATGAACATTTTAATCAACCCAATAGTGTTCTTAATTACCATTCCTGACTATTGTAACCTTTCAATCAAAGTGCAATCCTTTTCTCCATCCTTCCTTCACTATAATTAAAGATGTGACCTTTTTTTCTCATTAGTTATACCTTTATCTTTTAGCAGTAGCTCTGGGTTTCCAGCATCAATCTTTAATTTATCATAGGACATCTTTAAATAATATTATACTACTTCAAGCATAGTATAAGAACTTTATACAAGTGTTCAAGATATGGTCCTTTGCCTTCAAGGCAAAAAGTTGCTAATGTCACTAACATCATCAGGGGAGGGCCAGCTTATCCTATAGGCTCAGGCATGTGCCATGTATGCCCTGTGGAGGGGCACTGCACAGACTCTCTGACTCTGGGATTGTAGGATTCCATGATTCCCAAGTACAGCAAAGTACTTGACAAAATCCACAAAGGCTCGATTCAGTTTGCCCTAAACCAGAGCAGACAAAAAAGAAATCACAAGGGACCAACTTGCCTTCTTCCACAGTTATTCCCATTTTTTCTTGACTCCAGCCACTCCAGAACCTTGACTTGTGAGCCACACATTGCAGAGCTACAACATACTCTGTAAAAGCCTGCAGTCCTGTGAGGTTGTATGCTGCTTCTTCATTCGCACAGCTTTTGGTGAAGCTGACTTCCATCTACAAAACAAAGACAGCCTTGAGCTGGATGGGATACCACATGTTACCTATTTTTCTTCTTTACTCCCCAACCCTCTCTTACCTTTCTAAATTAGTAGCATTACATTTCAAATGTTTTAATTTTCATAAATAAACTTCTACACATGCCTGGAGACTGTTAGCATCAAATAGAGGTGAGTTACCCAAGAACCACCACCCCTCCCCCTTCTTGTTTCCAAGCTTGTGAGGTAGAGATTTCTGCCTCTGGGCTGGATGTGAGTGAATCTTGCTGTTCTGGAAGACGCAGGGTGGAGTCCTGGCACCCAATATGGGCCTCAGTTTAATTTCTGGAGGTGTCAACAATACCTAGAGATAAGATCTCAAAGAACACTATGTAAAAGACACCTTGGCAGCATTAAGTTCAAACTCATGTCATGAACAAAACCCAGACAAGTTAAGTGATTATGGACTACCTCAGCATTTATAATCAGCAGAACTAGGATTGGAACACAGTTCCCCTCACTCCCAGACTCTTTCCTTCTATTCAAACTTCCCATTTCACATGATTGGTCTTTGGGTGATCAGTCAAGTTGCTAAAGATCTCAGTATCCTAGGTAAATAAATTCATTTTGACACTCTCTCAATGTGCAGAACAGGGAGAGGCAAATAAACCACCTCCCCTTTCTAGACCTGTTTCCTTGTTAGTAAATGAGTGTGTTGCTTTCTATAAAGTCCCTCTGGACTTAACTCTCCACAAGAAACTAGAAATTCAGCTATGTCTTACTGAGCATGATCACTGTTGCTACAACATGAACTTTTAGCTGTAGGTTTATATAAGTTTATGCTGAGCTTATTAATAAAAATAAACCGTAATTACAGACATGACTACTTTGTGAGGATGCACACTAGCCCATAGAATCTGGCAAGAATAGGAAGTCCTGATATCGCTCATGTGTACAACAACAGCTGTGAAAATAGGTACATGATTATAGGTGCTGGGCCTAAAGGAAACTGGGGCAAAACGAGGATGTGTCTATGTGGCCAACAGCTGAGCATCCCAGCTGCAGATGGACAGTTCTGAACTCCCAGTCTAGTGAGACGGCATCAGAGCAAGGAAGCAGCATCCAGGCCTGAGGGCAATTTTGCTGATGAACCCCAGGTTCCCTGAGCACCTTCCTGCAAAAGCCCCTGGAGACGTTGCAGTGGTAGAACAGGGCTGTTGGGAACATATCTTGGGACAATTTATCATCTCTGGGGAAGTACCCTCCCCAACTGACCTCAGTTATGGGGCTCAGTTAAAACCAGATTAAGACCTTTGATAGAAGGTCAACAACATGGTACTCTCCATGCGTAAATCAAAATAAAAACAGTATTAAGCCATAAAACACATGCAAGGGAGTCTAATGACATTCTATTTTACTTTTCAGGCTTTTTAAAGTACATAATATTCTTCATTTTTAATTTCTCAAAATTTTCCTTCTGCTTTGCTAGTACCCTCAGCACATGCTTGGTCTCTTGCTGGGTCTCCTCACAATCAGAAAGCTCTCTTCACTGTACCTATGCAAACCTGTTCTTCCCAGCCCGAGCCTCAGGGCAATAAAAAATGCAGTTAAAGTTCCAAAGAGTGCTCCCCTAAGGCTTCTTTCAGTTCAGTTCAGTTCAGTCGCTCAGTCGTGTCCGACTCTTTGTGACTCCATGAATCACAGCATGCCAGGCCTCCCTGTCCATCACCAACTCCCAGAGTTCACTCAAACTCATGTCCATCCTGTGGCTTTTTTCTGGTCTATACAGCTTTGGTCTTCACTGGGTCCAAGACCAATTGATACTCTATATTCAGGCTTAAATCTAAAACTTCCCGAACTCAGCACAAGCAATGGACTCCTACCAAAACACTAATTAACTTCACCAGTTTTGTTTTTAGCAACCTGGATTTTGTGCCGAGTCCTAGCTTATTCCAAGTGTTTATGTGTTAAGAGATGAGTCAGAAGTTTTGGAGCAAAGCCTAAATCAAATTCTTAAAACAGTCTTGAAATCCTTTGGTAGAGTGTTCACATGGTTGGTTCCCTTTTATAAAAGTAGAAACCCTTTACACTAGGGCCATGGGGAGGTGGTTTGGAGGCTAAGGTATGGACAAACGAATGACTGACCTTGGCATCATAAAACCCTGAGCTCAACTCTGTAACTGACAAATGACCAAAGCGCTCTACATTGCAATTTACTAATCTGTAATAACAATGGGGCTTCCCTGGTAGCTCAGTGGCACTTGCAAATGCAGGAGATGTGGGTTTGATCCCTGTGTCAGGAAGATCCCCAGAAGAAGGAGATAGCAACTCATTCCAGTATTCTTGCCTGGGAAATCCCATGGAGGAGGAGCCTGGTGGGCTACAGTCCACGGGGTCACAAAAGAGTTGGTCACAAAAGAGTTGGACACAACTTACTGACTAAACAACAAGAAGAAGAATAGTGATCTCTTATTTATAGGAGGGGTTTCCCGGGTGGCTCAGTGATAAAGAATCAACCTTCCAATGGAGGACACACAGTTTCAATCCCTGGGTTGGGAACACCTCCTGAAGAAGGAATTGTAACCCACGCTAGTATTCTTGCTTATGTTTTCCTAGTAGTCATATGTGGATGTGAGAGTTGGACCATAAAGAAGGCTGAGTACTGAAGAATTGATGCTTTTGAACTGTGGTGCTGGAAAAGACTCTTGAGAGTCCCTTGGACTGCAAGGAGATCAAACCAGTCAATCTGAAAGAAAATCAACCCTGAATATTCATTGGGAGGACTGATGCTGAAGCTGAAGCTCCCGTACTTTGCCCACCTGATGTGAAAAGCCTACTCACTGGAAAAAATCCTGATGCTGGGAAGGACTGAGGACAGGAGAAGAGGGTGACAGATGATGAGATGGTTGTATGGCATCATCAACTCAATGGACATGTGTTTGAGCAAACTCTGGGAGATAGTGGAGGACCAGGACCCCTGGTGTGCTGCAGTCCCATGGGGTTGCAGAGAGTCGGACACGACCAAGTGACTGAACAACAGCAACATTCTTGCCTGGGAAATCCCATGGAAAGAGAAGCCAAGCAGACTATGGTCCATGGGATTTCAAAGAGTCAGACACAACTTATTAACTAAACAACAACAATTTATAGGATATTTGCAAGGATTAAGTAGCTTGGAGTATAAAAAAGCACTCTGTAACCCAAATATTGTGTGCGTGGGTGCTCAGTCACTCAGTCATGTTTGACTCTTTGCGATCCCATGGACTGTAGCCCACCAAACTCCTCCGTCCATGGGATTATCACAGCAAGAATATTGGAGTGGGTTGCCTTTACCTCCTCCAGGGGATCTTTCCAACACAGGAACTGAAAACAAGTCTCCTGCAGTTCCTGCATTGGCAAGTAGGATTCTTTATCATTGAGCCACCTGGGAAGCAAACCCATATATGAGCATCACACAAATACGAGTCTTGTTATACGAACATACTGGGATTTGGGAATTAGTTTTTATGTGGTTTAGTTAAATTAAACATTTATGAGCATATGTGGCAGGCAATGAGAAAACTAAGATGAAAATCAAGGTCTCTGTGTTTGAGGAACTTATCATCAAATATGGGCAGAGACAAGTTTAAGTGACTATGTAAGTGCAATGACAGAGGAGGAGCACCTATCTTAGACTCCCAGAAGAAAATATGTCAGACCAGAGTTCTGAGAGATGAGTGGATCTAGCAAGGTTTAGGCCAAGAGGAGAGGTACAAAGCAGAGAGCTGTTCAAGGCAGAAGCACAGAATAATGAAATGACATGATGCAAGGGAAACTAGCAATTCAGAATTACTAGAGAAGCTAAGAGTCGGACACGACTGAGTGACTTCACTTTCACTTTTCACTTTCATGCATCGGAGAAGGAAATGGCGACCCACTCCAGTGTTCTTGCCTGGAGAATCCCAGGGACAGGGGAGCCTGGTGGGCTGCCATCTGTGGGGTCGCACAGAGTCGGACATGATTGAAGTGACTTAGCAGCAGCAGCAGAGAAGCAGGAGCAAGACGGAAGATGAGTTTGGAGGGGTTGATAGGGGCCAGGCCTTGGAGGGTTAAGAATTTAGACCTTTTCCATTAACAATGGGATGAGAACCATCCAGAGAAGACTGGATTGGTTTAGTTGGATTTAGAACTTATTAGACTTAGTTGTGGTTGAGAACTGAAAGGAGAGAGATTCTGGTAGCACATCCCACTCTCCTTCCCACTTCCTCCAGGTTAGCAGGAGGAAGGACCTCTTCCTTCCAAGGGATTGGAAGGAGGGAGGCAAAGATGAGTACAGATGCAGGTAAGTTTACCAAAGAGGTGGGGAACAGGATGCTAGGGATTGAAGTAGTTTGCATGTGTTGCCCTCACTTAGTATTGTAAATGGTTTAGTAATTTTCCAGAGGAATATAGATCCTGGTTTATTTTTCTTGTTGGATTTTATAAAGTAGTCACAGTACTCTGGGATCAGACAAAAGAAACCAAGGGTTGCTAGACAGGAGATCACACAGAATTTCCTCAGATTCACTGAGCCCATGATACGTGATATGAAGATGAGCTTATGTTGTGCTGGGGAGTGTCTTACGTAAGGGTTCCTTTCTGGGTTCCAGAAACTACCAATCAGTGAATCTTTTATTCATATAGTCAGTTCTAGGAGAATGGATCCAGAGTTGGCACAGAAAGGAAGCTGAGGGGAAGAACGAACTCATTATTTCTCTTGACTTGAATATAAGACAAGTGAAACTTAACCAGTTTTCTTTTCTGAAAGAGTTCTAGTCTAGTGGAGGCTAGGAGAATGGATCCAGAGTTGGCACAGAAAGGAAGCTGAGGGGAAGAATGAACTCATTATTTCTCTTGACTTGAATATAAGACAAGTGAAACTTAACCAGTTTTCTTTTCTGAAAGAGTTCTAGTCTAGTGGAGGATGCAATAGATATAGTACCATGGGCTTCACTAAAGGAAAATGTCTAGTGATGGCCTCATGGCCAAGATGAAAAAAGTAGGCTGAATGACTGTGGTGGTCTTCTATATTCAAAGAAGCTTGAGTAAATGAGCTTCTTTTAGCTCAAAGGAGAGGCTGATGTCTTTGGATGGGCTCCGATATAGTCATTCTTTTTGATCAATGATTAGATGAAGGTAAAAAGTGTTATCAAATCTGAAGATATTAAAAAAATTAGAAACTAAAAAGTTAACTCTAGGTTTATTGAAAAGTTAGAAAGTTAACTACAGGCTTTGGGTAATAGAATAGATTCTCAATAGGCCAAAATGATGGATAGGACCAACCTAAATAAATTCAATAGGAATAAATAAAACATCAGCATTTTAGGTTAAAAAGGGATAAGTTATAAGACAGTGGAAATGTTCTTACTAGAAAATCTTTTGTGTGTGGGGGGAAAGTCAAAGATTTAAATGATTTAATTGGCTGGAAGCTAAGAGCCAATAATGTAAGTTGGTTAGAAATAGAAAGTTGATATAATATCAAACTGCATTATGGAAATATGATAATTATTTCTGAATTTTGAGGTAAGAAAATATTTCTCAAGATGCAAAAGACAATAAATATAAAGGAAAAACTTGATAAAATTTGACAGTATTCATATTAAGAAGTTCTGTTCCTCTAAAGTTACCATTAAGAACGTGAAAAGGCAAGCAGCATAGTGCGAGATGTTTACAAGACACATGAAAAATGAAAGACTCATAAACAGAATATGTAAGTAACTCTGATAAGTCAATTAAAAAATCAGATCATCCAACAGAAAAAAAAAGTGTGCAAAAGGCTTAAATCAATACTTCACAAAGAAGAATTCCAAGTGGCCAATAAATACATGAAAAGACATACAATCTCATTAAAAGTCAGGTTAGTGCAAATTAAAGCCATGATTCCATTGTGTACATGCAACAGAAGACTACACTGGAATAAAAATGTATAAACTCCAGCACTGTAAAACATGAATGGATCTTAGAAGCACAATATTGAGAGAGAAAGAAGTCAAACATAAAGAAAACACAAAATATATGGATTCCATTTATATACTGTCTCAAACTACATTGTTTAGGGATGCAGGCTTACATGGTAATACCATAATAAAAAGCAAAGAAGTAATTACCATGAAAACTAGGATAATCATTAGTTCTAAAGGCAGGAGGAGTGTGTCATCAGAAAAAGGTAGGCAGGGGGCTGTAGCATGCTATTTTTCACATCAGTGGTTTTTACATGCACACTGACTTAATAATAATTTGCTAAATGCAACGTTTATGTTTTGTCCACTTTTCTAAATATGTGTTATAGATCACAAAGGTTAGAACAATTTAAAAGGAAATTCCCAAGCTATAGACTTTCAAGAACCAACATAGCTAGACACAAAACAGAATGAAATGTAAAAATAAATTTCTCACTTTTTTGTATGCCCCTATGTTCAGAATGCAAGATGCATATAGTAAAACACTTTTCCAATCTAAAAGGTCCAAATGGGAAACTGGGGAGAAAAGTATTCACTATTGTCTATCTTCTATTTTAAACATAGAAAATGGAAAAAATGATTCCAGATCAACAAACGTCAATAATTATCTTAGAAACATAATAATCGCGTAACTTACCCAGTAGGTACTATTTACTGCTCTGAATCGAAGTGTACAATTTAAAGTAGATGACTTAGGTGCCAACACAGGCTGTGTCCATTTTATTTGAACCATTTGTTTGAGGCCCAAAACTGGTTTCACACTGGAAATCTTAGGTGGCTCGATTTTAGCTGAAAATAAAAATCATACAGTTCTTGTATTTGCACAAAGACCAGAAAGTGCTAATAACATCCACCCAGAATTGCAAAGGAAATGATAGTGCATTTTCCATGATTTAGTGTATGCAAAAGGCATTAGGAAATTAGGGCAAAAAGAATGCTGCCACCTCCCACTCCTTCAAAAAAGAATGTCCAGTGAGGAGAGGCTATACTTCTGTGATTTTTTTTTTAAAACAAATAAGCCTTGTACTGACTGGGTCAGACCTTTTGTCAAACAGAAGGGAGGTAAAAAGAAGCTTCATGACCAGAGAATGGGTGGTTCCTCTTGTCTATTCTCCCCACCTCTCTTTCTTTGACCCCCAGGATGAAGTGCCCAGTAGAAAGCACCTCTCATCTCCCCTGAACACAACAAACATTCTCACCCTAAATCTCTCCTTGAAAAAGTCGGGGGGGAGGTTATAAAAGTAACATAGGCTCATTTCAAAAATTATTTATTTATATTTATTTATTTGGTTGTGCCAGGTCTAAGTTACAGCATGAGAACTCATAGTTGTAGCTTGTAGGATCTAGTTCCCCGGCCAGGGATTGAAGCCACACCCCCTGTACTGGAAGGCTGAGTCTTGACCACTGGACCATCAGGGAAGTTCCTCCCCCCGCCAAATTTTTTAGATATAGAAAAACTACAAAGAAAAACATTAAGGCAACCATAATTCTATCAACCAGTGTGTGTGCTAAGTCGCTTCAGTCATGTTGGATTCTTTGTGACCCCATGGACTATAGCCCACCAGGCTCCTCTGTCCATGGGATTCCCCAGGCAAGAATACTGCAGTGGGTTGCCATGTCCTCCTTTCCATCAACCAGAGATCATCATTATTAGCATTTTTGTGTTTTTCCAGGCTTTTTTCTATACAAGAATTTGTATTTTTTAAAACAAAATTGATGTTATGCTAAACAAATCTTTTGTTTTTATGAAAAACATTATGGAATCAGCAAACATCCCTTTGCATTAAAATTTTTCAAAACATGTTTTCAAAGCTTCATAATATTCTGTTATAGAGAAACAGAATTTGACACTTTCTCTGTTAGTGTACTGTACATAGTGTTTCCAATTTCTCGTTTTAAAGTTCCCCTGAAAACAGAAGCTGAGTCTCAATCACAAGGCCTTGGATTAACACTTGGCATTTAGCAAATTTCAGGTATTTGTTAAGTGAACAAGTAAGTGGATAATAGTTGTATCTTTGTATCTCTCTTGGCTTCCTTAGATCTCCTAGGACAGAAGGACTAAATTAAAAGATATAAACATTTTGGGGCTTCCCAGGTGGTTCAGTGGTAAAGAACCCACCTGCCAGTGCAGGAGATGTGGGTTTGATCCCTGGGTTGGGAAGATCCCTTGCAGAAGGAAAGGGCAACCCACTCCAGTATTCTTGCCTGGAGAATCCCATGGACAGAGGAGCCTGGCGGGCTGGAGTCCATTGGGTTACAAAAGAGCTGGACATGACTTAGTGACTAAACAACAACAACATAAACATTTTTAGGGCTACTTTCCAGCAAATTTGGAAAACTCAGCAGTGGCCACAGGACTGGAAAAGGTCAGTCTTCATTCCAATCCCAAAGAAAGGCAATGCCAAAGAATGCTCAAACTACCGCACAATTGCACTCATCTCACACGCTAGTAAAGTCATGCTAAAAATTCTCCCAGCCAGGCTTCAGCAATATGTGAACCGTGAACTTCCAGATGTTCAAGCAGGTTTTAGAAAAGGCAGAGGCACCAGAGATCAAATTGCCAACATCTGCTGGATCATGGAAAAAGCAAGAGAGTTCCAGAAGAGCATCTATTTCTGCTTCATTGACTATGCCAAAGCCTTTGACTGTGTGGATCACAATAAACTGTGGAAAATTCTGAAAGAGATGGGAATACCAGACCACCTGACCTGCCTCTTGAGAAACCTGTATGCAGGTCATGAAGCAACAGTTAGAACTGGACATGGAACAACAGACTGGTTCCAAATAGGAAAAGGAGTACGTCAAGGCTGTATATTGTCACCTTGCTTATTTAACTTATATGCAGAGTACATCATGAGGAACACTGGGCTGGAAGAAGCACAAGCTGGAATCAAGATTGCTGGGAGAAATATCAATAACCTCAGATATGCAGATGACACTACCCTTATGGCAGAAAGTGAAAAGGAACTCAAAGGCCTCTTGATAAAAATGAAAGAGGAGAGTGAAAAGGTTGGCTTGAAGCTCAACATTAAGAAAACAAAGATCATGGCATCTGGTCCCATCACTTCATGGGAAATAGATGGGAAAACAGTGGAAACAGTGTCAGACTTTATTTTTTTGGGCTCCAAAATCACTGCAGATGCTGATTGCAGCCATGAAATTAAAAGACGCTTACTCCTTGGAAGGAAAGTTATGACCAACCCTGATAATATATTAAAAAGCAGAGACATTACTTTGCCAACAAAGGTCCATCTAGTCAAGGCTATGGTTTTTCCCGTGGTCATGTATGGATGTGAGAGTTGGACTGTTAAGAAAGCTGATTGCCGAAGAATTGATGCTTTTGAACTGTGGTGTTGGAGA
The DNA here is from genome assembly GCF_049115385.1 of Moschus berezovskii. Lineage (NCBI taxonomy): Eukaryota > Metazoa > Chordata > Mammalia > Artiodactyla > Moschidae > Moschus > Moschus berezovskii. Next base: position 54,040,756 of record NC_142477.1, on the reverse strand, counting down.
AGACTCTTGAGAGTCCCTTGTACCGCAAGGAGATCCAACCAGTCCATTCTAAAGGAGATCAATCCTGGGTGTTCATTGGAAGGACTGATGCTGAAGCTGAAACTGCAATACTTTGGCCACCTCATGCGACGAGTTGACTCACTGGAAAAGACTCTGATGCTAGGAAAGGTTGGGGGCGGGAGGAGAAGGGGACGACCGAGAATGAGATGGCTGGATGGCATCACCGACTCTGTGGATATGAGTTTGAGTGAACTCCGGGAGTTGGTGATGGACAGGGAAGCCTGGCGTGCTGTGATTCATGGGGTCACGGAGAGTCGGACACGACTGAGCGACTGAAATGAACTGAACTGAACTTCCACAAAATGTCATTTTGCTTTCCAAAATAGCTACAGTAACTGCAGTGTAGGTATATAGCATGATTTCTTTATTCATGCCTCTGTTGGTGGGCATTTAGGTTGTTTCTATATCTTGGCTACTGTGAGTAACATTGCAATGAACATGGAAATGCAAGTATCTCTTTAAGATCCTAATAAGATCCTATTTAGATAAATATCAGAACTGGAATTGCTGATAGAGTGCAGCACTTTCACAGCATCGTCTTTTAGGATTTGAAATAGCTCAACTGGAATTCCATCACCTCCACTAGCTTTGTTCATAGTCATGCTTCCTAAGGCCCACTTGACTTCACATTCCAGGATGTCTGGCTCTAGGTGAGTGATCACACCATCGTGATTATCTGGGTCATGAAGATCTTTTTTGTACAGTTCTTCTGTGTATTCTTGTCACCTCTTCTTAATATCTTCTGCTTCTGTTAGGGCCATACCATTTCTGTACTTTTTCCAGCCCATCTTTGCATGAAATGTTCCCTTGGTATCTCTAATTTTCTTGAAGAGATCTCTAGACTTTCCCATTCTATTGTTTTCCTCTATGTCTTTGCATTGATCACTGAGGAAGGCTTTCTTATCTCTCCTTGCTATTCTTTGGAACTCTGCATTCAAATGGGTATATCTTTCCTTTTCTTCATTGCTTTTCGCTTCTCTTCTTTTCACAGCTATTTGTAAGGCCTCCTCAGACAGCCATTTTGCTTTTTTGCATTTCTTTTTCTTGGGGATGGTCTTGATCCCTGTAACTCTTTCAAAAAACAGGACCAGGAAAAATGTTCCAACTCATTCTGTGAGGCCAATATTTCCATGATGCCAAAAATAGACAAAGATATCACAAGAAAAGAAAGCAAGAGACCAATATCCCCTATGAAGATAGACGAAAAAATCCTCAACAAAGAAACTATCAATCCAAATTCATCAACATACAGAAAGGATTATACACTTAACAACCATTTGAAATTTATTTCAGGAATACAAAGTTTGTTAATTTTGTTTAAAAATTAACTCAGAAAGGATCATAGTACTAAATGTAAGAGCTACAGCTATAAAGGTCTTTAAAAGAAAACAGAGTAGAAATCTTTGTGACCTCAGGTTTGGCACTAGTTTATTAGTTCTGACTCCTGAGCATAAGCCATAAAGGAAAAAAATAGATAAATATAATAAAATCATCAAAATTAAATTATGTTTTAGTTTCAAAGGACATCATTAAGAAATTGAAAACATAACCCACAGGAAGAAAGAAAGTATGTGCAAAACATATCTTATAAGGAGCTGATACCCAGAATATATAACTTCCCTGGCAATCCAGTGATTAAGACTCACTCTTCCACTTCAAGAGGCTTAGGTTTGTTCCCTAGCAGGGGGACTAAGATCTCACATGCTGCAGAGCACAGCCCCTCACAAAAAGAACTCTTAAAATTGAACAATAAAAAGACAACATATTTGTAAAATCGGCAAAGTTTATAGATTAACATTTTTCCAGAGAAGATGTACAAATGGCCAATTAGCACATGAAAAGATGGTCAATATCATTCATCATTTGGTAAGTTCAAATCAGAACAGTGAAGTATGATGTAATACCCACCAGGAAAGTCCCCTAATACCCACTAGGATGGTTATAATAAAAAAAAAATGCAATAACTAGTGTTGGTAAGGATATGGAGAAGCTGGTAACTTTATAAATTGCTGGTGGGAATGTAAAATGATGCAGCCATTTTGGTAAAATTCAGCAGTTCCTCAAAAAGTTAAAGACTGAGTTATATGACCCAGCAATTTCATTAGGTATATATCTAAGAGAATTGAAGCCTATATCCACACAAAAATTTGTACACAAATATTCATAATTGCAGCATTCATAACCCAAAAGTGAAAACAACTCAAATGTCTATCAACCAATGTGTGATTAAACAGAATGTGATATATCCCTATGATGGATTATTATTCAGCTATAAAAAGGAATAAATGCTACAAGATGGATTGAACCTTGAAAACATTACACTATGAAAGAAATAAGATACAAGGACTATACTATATAATTACATTTATATGAATTTTCAAAAATAAGTAAATCCATAAAGACTGAAAAGTATATTAGTAACTACCAGAGACCAAGGGGAAGGTAGAATTAAGGATTTCTGCTAATGGGCATGAAGTTTCTTTGAGGGGTGATGAAAAGTTTCTGGAACTAGGTCCTGGTGATATTTGTATAACTTTGTGAATATGATTTTTAAAAACTGGTGAACTGTCATTTTTAAAAGGTGAATCTTTGGGGTGGGAGATGGGATGGAGGTTCAAGAGGGAGGGGACATATGTATACCGATGGCTGATTCACGTTGAGGTAGGGCAGAAACCAACACAATATTGTAAAGCAATTATCCTCCAGTTAAAAACAAACAAATTAACAAAAAAGGTGAATCGTATAACATGTGAATTATATCTTACAAACGATGCTATTTTAAAATTAAATAGTAAAAATGACTGTTTGAAAAAGAATTTAAAAAGTAACAATCAGTGAGATATTTTTAAAAATAAGAGTTTTACTTTCTCCTACAGGAACAATAATGTTTTGAAGGAGAAAAACTGTTTCTTCTAATATAATTTATGGTACAAACTGCAAGAGAAAATCAAGGACCAGCAAAATGTTTCTTCTCATTCTTTTTTTTTTTGGTCAGTTCCCTCCTTCCTTCCTTTCTTCTTCCCTCTGACCCTACCTCTCTTTTCCTTCTTCAAAAGAAGACAAATATTCCATATATCCATAACATACACCTACTATATGCTTGAGCTGTGAATCTACTTTTGAGTTTACAGATATCTCTTTTAAAAAAAGAAGAGGGTATATTTTAATAAAAAAGTACATAAGAATATAAAGTGATACTTACTTATGGTATCTAAGTCCCAACATGTTATATCAGATTTAATTATACCATATGCATTTTGAGCCTCCACTTGAATAATGTAAATATCTGGTGTTGTTAGTCTTGAATAAAAAGAGCATGAAGAACCATTTTTACTTGTAGAATTACAAGTATCATTTTCATGTAAATAACACCTTTGAAAGAAAAAATGATTCAGCATGAGTTTAGTGCAGCAGTTTAGAAACATAAGCATATTTAATATATTAAGCATGTATTTGGTAGCTTCCTTCTGGGTCTCTCTTGAGAACTGTATAGTCCAGAAATTGATGTTTATCTCTCCAGATTCCTTCCTCACCTTCAAGAAGAGAGAAGTTACCATGGAGACCTCCCTGGGAACCCTGTAAATCCATCAAAAGTTACATTCATATAATGCATTTCCTATTGGTAAGAAATAATGACCTTGAAAATCTCAGATTCTAACTTTGAGAACTTATTCTTAAAAGAGAAAAATAAAAAGAATTTGTTAAATACATTAAAGTAGATACATAAATAGAATTTAAAATGATAGTTTTTAATACAACTATATTTATTGATATGGAAAGATGCCTGGTACTCTATTAATGGTGAAAAAAAGCAAGATGCATATTATGTAAATAATGATTACATTAATATGAACTTACATATTTATATAACTCTTCTTAAAGGTGTCTAGAAAAGTCTTCATCAAAATGCTAAAAATTGTTACCTTTGGTGGTAGGATTTTGGGTGATTTTTTATATTCTTCATATTTTTCAGATTGAATTTTTGTCACTGGTGTACACTATTTTCAGAAAACTCATTACAATTATTTTCTTAGATAACTTAAACCCTATCAAGCTGTAACTTAATGAAAACAACTACACATATTGGTAGGAATCAAGTAGGTGGGTACTGCTAGAGTCCTCTAGGGACTATGTGGGAGATGAAACAGGCTGAGACCAGAAGAGGGGGCCCACTTTGTAAGGATTTGCAAAGGCAGGGGTGAGGGAACAGAGACTGAACATACAGAAATATAGAATCATGGAATTTTGAAAGCAGAAAGGATCTCAGGGTTTTCCATGGTTATCATAGAGTGCAAAAATGGCCTACAGGGTAATGTTGTGTCATGGTTATACAAGCATCCTCCCCACCCTCTTAGCTGTAGATCCTATCAGTATGGTTGCAAATAACCAAGATATCACCCCAGTCACTGGATGCAAATAATGGTTATCTAGAAGCTATAATTGAGAAAATATTTTACTGTCTAAGTGACTTGAGTCATGAGTTAAAGTGGGAGCCTCTGCCTCCTCCCCTTACTCTCCCTGATGGCACACAAGCTCCCATACTCACGAAGTTCTCCTGACTGTGTATGATATAAAATTATCTTCTTTCTCCGGACTCCAGGTACAAGTAAAATTTTTAGTATAGTAGAAGACGCAAGAAATGTTCTCAGGCTTAGCTGGCAGGTCTAGAAAAATACACAAACACAATAACTTTAGTGCATGATAAATATTGCCAGCATTAAATAGTCTGATGAAAACAGATTAATCAAAAGCTGGATTTCTTGGTAAGTTACTAGGTATAATAGGTTCTCCTTATCAGGGCCATGGAAAGAATCTAACTCCATCTCTGCAGTTACTCCCTTTAAACAGCTAGATTTTGACTTAAAAAACATTTCTTATATTTTTATTCAAGGAAATTCCTACCAGATAAGAAGTAAGAAGTCCATCACTTGTAGCAAGTAAAATATTGGAGCAGGGGAGTGAAAGTAAGACGGAGCAAAAACTCGGATGTCAGGGTTCTTGGTGCAACAGTACAAACACACATGAGTCTGAAGAACCACGGTCATTTGGGCTGGTGGCCTATTTCACCAGGCATAGCAAGTCTAGTTGGAGCCTCATGTACCACTCAGCACCAACTCCAGCATGGTATGGAAGTCCTAGCACTGCAGAGAGTGGGCTGGGGAAGATCTTCACATAAGCTCTGAACAGGTGAGAGCAGCAAGCAGGGATTCAGAAGTCCCCAGTATCTCAGGGTGGGGAACTGTGGGTGGGTGGAGCTGTGTGGTGTTGGTCCAGGCCTGGGATTCAGAAGAGATCAGGCATGTTCAGGGTGATATGGCTGTGGATCAGGCCTGGGATTCAGATGAAGAGGCTTCTGTGCCAGGGGGATGTTAAGACCACAGGCAAACAGCTGGGACATGAACTTCAGGAGTGGGTTTGGCAGTGATACCCAAAGCCCATGCAAAGCTGGCTGCCTGGCAGCAAATAGCAGAGAAGGGATAAGACCCTAGCAGACCATCCAGAGGGAAACAAAGACTTGCTCACACAGATTTAGGAGACCGGGACTCTGAAGTTAGGTAAACCCACTCATATACCCAGACACCAGCCTAGGCAGGTGTAGGGGGACAGGCAGAAAACTCTGGAACTGCGCACAGTTACCCCAGAGAGACTGAGTCAGCTGAAGAACACTAAATCAGAAGAAACGAGACAATGCTAACAAATGTAAGTGCTGCCTGTGCTATCCCCTTCCTCAGCCTTGCCTGCCTTTCCTAGGGGAGGAGGGACTTGTTGAAAACTGATTAGCTTAATCATAGAAAATAAGAATGTCATAAATATCTGCATATATGACTAATGTATACATTTCAACTCTTCCAGAGGTAACACCTTCTAATAGGAAGTCAGTAATAAACAGTTTCAGAATGGGTTGTATTCACTGTTTAGATTTGGGACTTTCGGGATTTGTATATTCATTCATGGGCTTCCCTGGTGGTTCAGATGGTAAAGAATCTGCCTGCAATGTGGGAGAGTATGGTCTAAGAAATGAGAGTTGTCCACATAGGTAAAGCAGCCCCTGGGAGTGACGAACAAGAGTGAAGGAGAGCGAGGGGGCCTTCATGTCATGTCCACATTTCCAGCTTTTTCCTGAGAAGCCTTCCTCTGAGTCCTGCAGATGAGCCTGATCCTGACAACACCCACCAGTTAGTAGTTAAGTCAATGACTTTCTATCTATGTTACTTGCATGCTGAAAACCATGAAAAAGCTGGTGATCTCCAACAGCTTAAAGGACCAAAGTTAACTGACCTGAACCAAATAATACTACATGTTAAGTGGAGATCAGAAGGTAGACCAATTAGCCCAGTAATTCCTCAGAGAGCCCACATAGCTTGAAAACACTCCCTCAGGATTCCTCAGGACAGCAAGCAGAATATTAACGGATACACACTTCACAACTGTCAGTGGGGACAGGTGAAATCCTATGAGAGGGTGAGCAAAGTGTTAGCCAACAATGTCCCCAGAGGAATGGCTTTTACACTGACTGACTCACTCTTTGGCTCAGAGATTTCGGCTGTATGTGTTTGTGTATACATGTGGGTCTGTCTTTAGTCCTCTGGCCAATTTCCTTACAAATCGTCATCCAAAGCTAGCCTGCCCTCCACCTCCATTTCACTCATGCCAGCACATGTACTCTTAGCAGGATATCAAAGTTGATCATTGGCTGGAAAACAAAGAAATAAGATGTCTTTCCCTGACTCCTCAGAATAGTCTTTAATTTTGTACTATTCTCATTATGGCCCCCTACAGTCACATTTTATTTCCACCTTCATTCTTGGTCTGCCTTGCACAGGCTGACTCCAAAGACAGCCACCAAAAAAACCAGTGTAGAAATAGATGGACAGAGGAGCCTTGGACACGACTGATTTAGCATAGCACAGCACAGGAACAGATCCTTGTGGATCTATCTAAACACATCCCCATCGAACCACGGTGAACTCTGGTCTTTACTATTCTTCCTTGAATATCTCTCTTTAGCTCTTTCAGAAGCTTTGATTAATATCTATAAAAACCATAAGTCAGAGGGGAATCCAACCTCTGGCTACCAGAACCATCAGTGTCATCAGATATCAGAAGAGAAAGTAGTTCTAAAAATGATTTTCCTCTTCACCTGAGGTTTTTTTAAGGAGCTACATTTGTTTTATTCTCACTGTTTGGTATATGGCAAGACAGAAATATTCTTGGAGAGGCCACTTGATATTGGTATAGAGAAGGAAAAAATTATGTTTCCTTTTACTCTCCTGGGTTCTCCAGCTGGGGCCCTGTAAAATTAGACTGACAAAAGACAGATCAATAAGAGAAAAACATTATATTAATGCATGCAGTGAAATTACACAGGTGAAAACTCAATAAAGAGTAACTTAAAGAGGTGGTTAGAACTTGGGCTGATACAGCATCTTAAGACAAAACCAATAGTAGAGAACTGACAGGGCAAAGGAAAATGAATTTAGGCTTTCAAGGGTGGCAAACTGTGGAAAGGTAAATACATGTGAGGCACTAATGGAGCAGGGTTTACATGTGCAGATCCATCCTGGCAGTGATTTTCTGTCTTCCTCATGGTCATGAAGCTCCTCCAGGAGAGAAGATTTCTAGCAGTCCTCACTTTTCAGAAGTTTCTTCTTTTAAACAAATAAAAGAAGTTCCACAAAGACTTCACTTCTGCATCTATTGATTCTCATTTGACTCCAAATCAAAATAAATCCTTATGCCAAAGTGGTATATTTTGGGGTGGCATATTCTGATCCCCTATGTTTGTGTTACAAAATAGATTCATGATAAATAAAACGAATGCCCAGGAACATTTCCAGTGCTCATCAGTATTTCCCCTTCCCGGATATATGGGAAGATTTTATTTCCTTGCTTCCTTGAAATTGGGCATAGCAACATGACTTCTTTGGCCCCTGACATGAAAGGAGACTAAAGCGCTACTACGTTATTATCCTTTCTCTCCTCCCTCTGCCCTGCACACCCTGCAAATCCGTGTTGAGATAATGAGTCTCAGGCTGGTACAGCCTCCATCAGCCTAGGTCCCTGCTTACCTGTGATGGACATATAGACTTTGTTGTCTTAAGCACTAAGATTTGGGGCTTGTTTATTTTCATAGCATAAACAACTTTCCCTGCCTCGTGTGAAAAATAGCTTGCCTGAAAATTCAAGATTTTAGGACTTGGGGGAGGAATTCATTGAAGAGTAATTTTCCCTCTTCTCTTTGTTATGTCCTCATGACATCCTAACTCTGCATATGACCTCAGGGCATTGTAGATTTGTTTTATCACAAATGAGGGTGTCAAGGGGAACTGGAATAAAAAAGGAAAACCAGATCAACAGATAGCTTCAGTTTTGCTTTCTTTCTTTACTTATAGTTATTACTTACAGCCTCAGTTATCTGGTGTTGATCCCACACATCTGAACTGCCCTGACTTATGTAATAGAACTGCCAGTGAGTAGCAAGGCTTATACATCTGTTGTCCTGCCTATTTGTTGGCAACTAGTGTGCCTATTACTCAAAAGCCTCTTGATGATGAAAGTGAAAGAGGAGAGTGAAAAGGTTGGCTTGAAGCTCAACATTCAGAAAACAAAGATCATGGCATCTGGTCCCATCACTTCATGGCAAATAGATGGAAAAACAGTGGAAACAGTGTCAGACTTTATTTTTTTGGGCTCCAAAGTTATGACCAACCTTGATAGTATATTAAAAAGCAGAGACATTACTTTGCCAACAAAGGTCCGTCTAGTCAAGGCTATGGTTTTTCCCATGGTCATGTATGGATGTGAGAGTTGGACTGTGAAGAAAGCTGATCGCCGAAGAATCGATGCTTTTGAACTGTGGTGTTGGAGAAGACTCTTGAGAGTCCCTTATACTGCAAGGAGATCCAACCAGTCCATTCTAAAGGAGATCAATCCTGGGTGTTCATTGGAAGGACTGATGCTAAAGCTGAAACTCCAATACTTTGGCCACCTCATGCGACGAGTTGACTCACTGGAAAAGACTCTGATGCTGGGAAAGGTTGGGGGCGGGAGGAGAAGGGGCCGACAGAGAATGAGATGACTGGATGGCATCACCGACTCTGTGGATATGAGTTTGAATGAACTCCGGGAGTTGGTGATGGACAGGGAGGCCTGGCGTGCTGTGATTCATGGGGTCGCGGAGAGTCGGACACGACTGAGCGACTGAACTGAACTGAACTGAAGTGTGCCTATTTTAAGTTTTATTCAACTTACCTCTAATTAGAATATAAATTCTTCATCAAAAGACTGTCACAAACATTATATAATTTTGATAGAGCAATGGAGGGCATTTTACTTCTGTTTTTCATAAAACCCCAAGAGTACTCACAGTACTCTTCAAGACTGCCACAGTCATGAGAAAAAAGGGAAGACTAAAGAGCTGTCACCCACCAGAAAAGACTAAGGAGACACGACAATTCAGTGCAATATGCTACCCTGAATCGGATCCCAGAATAGAAAGAGAGCATTAAGGAAAAACTGGTGAAATCAAGTCAAGTCTGGAATGTACTTAATAGTCATGCGTCAATATCAGTTTATTTCAGCAAGCACACAATGCTATTATAAAATGTTAGCAATAAGGGAAACTGGATAAAAGGTATGTAAAAATTCTCTGTACTATCTTCACAATTTTTGTGTAAATTTAAAACAACAGAATGCTTATTTTTTGCATGTGGACAACTAAAGGCTACATTTGCCCCTCACACACATGTGTCCTTCCACATGTTAAGAAAAAGCATATCAACATATTGCTACATTTCTAGAAATAACTGTTTCCCCTATTTTTAGAAATAAGCAGAAATATTCAGAACTTTTCTCTAAAAAGGACCAGGAGAATGTTCTTGCTTATCAGCGAATTTCCTATATGCAAAAAGAACAATTTTCAAAATTAAAAAGATCTTCTCAATATCCCTTCTTCCCCTCTACGCTCATATCACTTTGGTGTCATCGCAAAGTTAAATTTTGCTGTGAACAATGTCTTGAAATAAAAGAAGGGCAAGGCTGAGACCAAGGGGAAACTGTCTAGAAGGGAAGTAGTATGGAAACTGGTGTCAGTTATACAGGAAATGGTATTAATGAAAGGTAATAAGAGAAGACAGAGATACAAGATTGAAAAAGACAGGTTGAGGGGAAAGGTGTCATGTTACTTATAAGCAGAACTTTAAATTGGACAATTGGAAGCAATTGGGGATTTCTGAGATGGCCAAGAGAGACTGAATGAGACAGAGACACACAGTCCTACCTGCTGTATTGTCCACAACGCTCTGGAGTGTCACAAGTATAACCTCAGGGGCCTGCAAGGTGGGCCAGGCCATGCCAGAGGTCCGGAAGACATTCTCATTGTCTCTGGAACACAACTGCCATCTGGGTGACCTCCAACTGTGATACGTTGCGGGCTGAGTTGTGTCCCTCCCCACAAATCTCATATGTGGAAGCCCCACTCTCTCTGCTGTGCCCCACAAGGTGACTGCATTTGGAAACAGGGCATATAAAGATGTATTGACTAAAATGGGTCCTTTACAGTGTGTCCTAATTCAATCTGACTGGTGTCCTTATAAGAGGAGATTAAGATACACAGAGGGATGACCACGCGAAGAGGCAGCAAGATGATAGTCATCAACAAGTCAAGGAGAGAGGTATCAGAGAAAATCAACTCTGCAGACACCTCGACCTTGGACTTCCAGTCTCCAAAACTGTGAGAAAATAAACTTCTGTTGTTTAGGCTATCCAGTCTGTGCTATTTTGTTATATAGCAGCCTGACCAGACCAATATTTATACTACATGCCTTGTCTACATTCCTAGTGCTCAATCACCATTTCTTTTAATCTGGTCTTATCTTTTTAAACATAATATGTGATCTAAGCAACACATCTTAGATCTACAAGGTATTATATGGCCATTAGGCCCATAGTTTTGAGTTGGACCATTGTAGAAACATGTTGTTTCATTTCCCTCTATACCCTTGGAATTTATGGCAAATAGTGTGAAAATGTATATATGCTTTTATGTGTGTATTCTATATGAACCAATGCACACTTAACACAGGAATCACCAAAGATAATCACCTACTATTACTCTAAAACAGTGAATCTTGACTTTCAAAGGGTCATATCTCCCTTTGAAAATATGATAGATCATCTTGCTAAACTTGTGCATTTATAAGTATCTATCAACACACACATACAACCCCACACAAATTCAGGGAGTTCACAAATCCCCCATTGTTCATCCATGAATGCCCATGTCCAGGTGCCCCTTTGTTCTCAAGTTAACAACTCTTATTCAAAAAAGGCAAAAAGAATCACATAATCCATAAAAGGGCACAGGCTGACCTACCTGCCAGGCCAAATTTGCAGAGCAGAGGGAGCGTCCACAGTGTCCAGGCCCACATTGTTCCCAAATAACGCAGGGAGGCTGGAAAGAGAACAGAAAATATCATCAGTCAAGAGTTAGTTTGCTTCCTGTCTCTTCTCAACAGTTCTGTTTCTAGTGACAAACGGATTCTGGGAATTTTGAGGAAAAGTATTTTATTTTATATATTTTGTATTACATTCTGTTATATTTATTTGGTTAGCATCATATAGATCACTCTATGATTATTCCATTACCCCAGTCAATATTTTTGTCCACAGTTAATTCTACTATATAATACAAAACATACACCAGCCAGCAAGAATACACTCCAGAAAAACAGTACTGTCCTCCAGTCCCTGCTCAGTTCCTGAGCACTCCAGCTAAACAAGACATCTCGTAATTTCCCAAAAGCACCATACAATTGCACATCTCCATGCTTTGTCCATGTGGTTCCTTCTGTCTAGAATGTCCTTTCTTCCCTATTCCTGACAAAGTGATCCATCTTTCCAGACTCAGCTCGAAGCTAACCTTCTCCAAGCACCTTCCCTGAATTCCCAGATGGACTCAGCCCGCCAGTCGGCCTCTGTGCCCCACCCACCCTCCATGCCATCTGAACCATGCACGCAGCACACAGTAGTTTACCTGCTGGCTTCTCTACAGATAGGGAGCTTCTGAAGAGTGGAGCTTCTCTCTCTGTGAAGCCTGAGTGTTGAAGGCAGTGCCTGGTACCTGGTAGACATTCACTATTGTTTGTGGAATAATTAGAGTAAAAAGTCTGCTGGCTCCTCACGTCATCCCAGATGAGATGGTGAGATAGTCTAAGGATTAAAGCAAATGTAAACGCAAAACTCGCTTTCAGAAAGAAATAAATGATGCTACATTTTCAGCTGACATATCATTATGGGGGGAAAAGGAGAGTTCTCAGCAAAATAAATTATTTTAGGAAAAGTTGAATGCAGCATTTCTGGATGAAAACCACAGGGATAACATTTTCTCACACACAAACCAGTTGAAACACCTAACTAAAAGTGCCTAAGGCAAAATAAAGCAGAGTGAGAACTTGGATCCATAGTAATAGAAATACCATTATGAAACAATAAAAGATTTGTTACTCAAGAGCTGTGACTAATCTCTCCAAAAACAACCATCTTGATTTAAATGAGTATAAAACTTAGGAAGTTTTAAAATTTTTCAATGAAGAATAAATGTGTTCTTTGAAAATTAATTATAAGAGCAATAGAATTTTTTTTTTTGGCCTTGAATAGAATTTTATTTTATTTTTTTGGCCTTGAAGCATGTAGGATCTTAGTTCTCTGACCAGAGATAGAATCCGTGCCCTCTGCAATGGAAGCTCGGAGTCCTAACCAGGGAATTCCCAGTAATCACACTTTTAACATCCAACTATTCACAATGTTGTCTTAATTTTCTCCAGTTCTTAGCCAAAAAACATGCCTTCACAAGTTCTAAAAGCATACTGGAAAGGGAGGGAGGCCCAGTCATGAAGACACTATTAAAGACATGATGCTGACAGCCTCAATGATTGAATAAATAAACAATTATAGGTGCTAAAGCTCAAATTGTTATTCCAACACAGGGTTTTGCATTCTAAAATCTTATCAATATTAAATATTGAATATTTTGTACTTAAAATATTTTAATTAATTGTAATTATTGCTTCTTTGCTTTACACTGAGAATACTCATCTATTATTTGTGAATTTTTAAAGCCTTTACAAAAAACAGCAGTACTAACAGTACTAAATTATACCCAGAGAAGAAAAAAGGGTTGAGAACCACTGATCTACTTGCAGCAACAGAAGCATGGATAGTAATAGCAAATATCACCTGGTAAGTGCTGAAATTACAATAGTGCAAGGAGAGCACAGAATGTCCAAAGAGAGGAAAGAGCTGATGACTGGGGAAAGTCAATAAGCTTTGCTGGAATGACAACACCCTAACACCTGTTCGTCCTCCAGTGCCTTTTCCACTTCCCCTCACACACCGGAGAACCACCACTCATGACTGCTTATTGGGAGGAAAAGTGAACAAATGTGAGGTACCTCCCAGGAACTTAGAAGTAAGTTCAACTGAGAGTTCAACTAGCAAAATGTGTGCACAGAAGTGATCCTAGTTAACTGTAAGAGTAAATCAAGAATGTATTTGTAAAATGGTACTTGAAGAACTTGAGTTCACTCCGAACTTCTTCCAAGGAAGCCTGGGTGTAAACTCAAGAGAGTTGGATATGGAAAATTAACATTGTCATTTAGTTGCAGGAATTTATTCAACTAAATGTATCCTAAATGGAAGGAGACTATGGGAACAGAAAGGAGAGGTCACAGAAAAAAACGTTAGCAGTGTTCATCGGTGTTGATTGGGTTTCCCTGATGGCTCAATGGTAAAGAATCTGCCAGCCACACAGGAGATGCAGTTTTGATTCCTGGGTCAGGAAGATCCCCTGGAGGAGGAAATGCAACCCATTCCACTATTCTTGCCTGGAGAATCCCATGGACAGAGGAGCCTGGCAGGCTGCAGTCCATGGGGTCACAAAGAGTAGGACACAACTGAGTGACTAAGCATCCATGGAAGGAAATTATGAAGTTTTCCATTGCTGGAGTGACATATAGTTGACCTTGAGCAATGCCAAAGTTAGGAGCACAGGCTCTCCACACAGTCAGAAATCCACTCACATAACTTCTGTCCATACACACAGTTCTTCCCCATCTGAGGTTCTACAACCTTGGATCAACCAGTCACGAACAGTGTAGTATGACAGTATTTACTATTGAAAACAAGAACACTTATAAGTGGACCCACACAGTTAAAATCCATGTTGTTCAAGGGTCAGCTGTACTCTATAACAGTACAATCATTAGACTTCACCACAGCCTTAATGAAAGATATCTCGAAACCCAAAATTTCCATGATCGCTCTGATTCTGTGAAGCCATTTCTGATCATTAATAATTTAGCAGAAGTTCGGAACCTGAACAAAGGATGTAAGCCTTCTAGTAATTAGAAAAGACTACCCTCTTTTGTTTAAACATACCAGCCTCATGAAGTCTTACATGCGGTAATCAGCCTCCCCCAATCTGAGCAATTCTGGGTGCAGCAAGACTGTGGGCTATAGAAAATTCACGAAGATTATCCTGTGCTCTTAAGGAGAACCATCAAACCATTACCTCCATTGCCTGACTCATCGGCGCTAACTTTTAAAATGCAGCAGCTTTGAATAACTGTCTCCACTAAGGGGGCACTTCCTAGAAATATACACCTTCTCATTAGTGGTGCCTGATTTGAATATAAGAGGAGCTCTGGAATTCTCAAACAACACTATGAATATTCCATGCTGACCAAAGGACTCAGAACATAAAGTGATGCCACTTGAGTAATTTTTAGTGTCTTATCTTTAAAGTAGTAGCTACTGTTAGGAGTACAATGACTGGACATGAAACCAACCAATTATTGCTGACTACAGCAGTGCTGGAGACAAGAAAACAAGGGAAGAGATAACTGCTCTTGCCAGCTGATGTTAAACTATCCCTTCCTCTCCACATTCTGTCTCCTATCACCCAAGCAGAAGCACTAGCGCAGCTGTTTTACTCTCTAGCAATCTCCCATTACACACACAAACACCTCCACCACCCCACACACAGGCTGTCCTTTGGAGCTTCAGTTCCCATTCAAGGCTATGTCCTGGAGGCTATTTTACCTGATTTCGCATGCACACAAATATATCACTATATGACCCTGCTTTCATTCATTCATTCATACAGTTACTCAGTTAATGTGTGTTGATACCCATTCTGTGCCACAAACTGTGCAGAGTATGGGATCGAGTTTTTAAAGGATGGGCAAAGAAGTAAACCCCAGGGATAGCAACATACTTTCACAAAATTTCTATTTTCATAAGTCTAAAGCAGTCAAATATTGGGAATTTCAGCCTAGTAAACTAATTGAATCTTTTCTTTTTGGGTGAGGAAATGCTTATGTACCTTATCCAAGATGAGATTAAGAGCTATCAGCATGGTGACTATAGTTAATAATACTGTACTGTATATTTGAAAGTTGCTATGGCAGTAGACCTTAAAAGCTCTCATCACAAGAGAAAAGTTTTGTAACTATGTATGGGCTTCCCTTGTGGCTCAGCTGGTAAAGAATCCGCCTGCAATGTGGAAATCCTGGGTTCGATCCCTAGGTTGGGAAGATCCCCTGGAGAAAGGAGCGGCTACCCACTCCAGTATTCTGGTCTGGAGAATTTCATGGACTCCATAGTCCATGGTGTCTCAAAGAGTTGGACACGACTGAGTAACTTTCGCTTTCACAGCAGATCTTAAAAGCTCTCATCACAAGAGAAAGGTTTTTTAACTATGTATAGTGATAGGTGTGCATGCTAAGTTGCTTCAGTCACGGGCAACTCTTTGTGACCCTGTGGACTGGGGCCTGCCAGGCTCCTCTATCCATGGGGATTCTCCAGGCAAGAATATCGGGTTGCTGCACCCTCCTGCAGGGGATCTTCCCAACCTAGGGATTGAACCCACATCTCTTACATCTCCTGCATTGGCTGGCATGTTCTTTACCATTAGTGCCACCATATATGTTACCTTAACTAGACTTTACGTGGTGATCATGTCACACTACATACAGATATTTAATCATTATGAAACTAATAAGTTAATTATATCTCAATTATTTTTAAAAAAGAGTTATCAGGAAACTGCATTCAGTTTCAGAGTATAAACCCATTTGAGGTTCAGGCTGCTTTCACACAATGAATACTTTGAGACGGCCAGCAGCAAGACTGGCAAAAACACAAGTTTTTTCTTATTATGATGCGATAATAAGAGTCTGATGCTGCTGCTGCTGCTAAGTCGCTTCAGTCGTGTCCGACTCTGTGCGACCCCATAGACGGCAGCCCGCCAGGCTCCGCCATCCCTGGGATTTTCCAGGCAAGAACACTGGAGTGAGTTGCCATTTCCTTCTACAAAGTCCTAATTGCATTACATAAATTACATCTGTCCTTCCTAAAATCCCTGCAGTGTTTATTACCCCTGCTTTACAGATATGGAAGTTGTGGCTCACAGTATCATGTAATTAGTCCAAAACCCTCATAGTTTGTAAGTGACTTCAGTTTCATTTTCAGTTCAGTCCATCAGGCATGTCCGACTCTTTGCGACCCCATAGCTGGATTCAAACCTATGCTTGTCTTATTCTAAAGCCTAGATTCTTTCCATCAAAATCAAGCTGTATTAGTGATTTACTTTCCCTCAGTCCTCCTGCCACAAAATGCCGTTACACACGGGGATTTTCTTCTGAATCTCCTAGGTCTAATTTTCTACAGCCTCAAGTTCCCAGAAAGATAAACCTTTAACGTTCCTATATTTTCCCCAGCCCCTGATCACTGTCCTCCACCATCTCCCACCCTAGTGCCAGCATTTTAAAAAGATTTACCGCCAGAAGATTAGATTCCTTGTAATCATCAATAACCAGTCTAACTACAGAGTAAGTCATGCAGCGAGTTCTGACAGACTTTATTGAAGAAAGCAGAAATAAACCCTCATATAATAGACCAAATCTGCAAGTGTTTGTGTTATCAGGTTCTGTGGCCTGATACTCACCTTCCTGTGTGGGGTGGTATCCCACAGAGATTCTGCTGTTTAAAAAGATCCACATCAAAGGTGCTCTGTCTTCCACAGCACAAGTGAGAGCAAGGAGAGTGGTTTGTAATTTATCAGCACAGTTATGCAAGTGTTTCCTCTCTGGTCCAAGGGCTTTTCCTTTGCTTTTAAGCCCAGCCCAAGCCAGGGTGGCACTTTACCCACATATGCTGGGAAGTGGAGTGCATTATTGTAACTTTAAAAAAATCTGCTTCTGTGAGACCACTTAACCTTACAGGAAAAACTGCCATCTGAAAGTGCCATAAACAACTAAAAAGAATGACTAAATTTAAAATGTTCTATACAGGAAGTCCTTACAAATGCGGGTGGTAATGAGTGAAATGCTAAGAGTATGTTTAGCTTCAGAAATATATCATCATGCAATTATCTTTAAATGAAGAAGGAGATGGAGAGAAAATAATGGTAGCTAACTTGGAAAGAGATTTATAATTCCTAAGCATGTGCTGGGTTGGCCAAAAAGTTCACTTGGGTTTTTCATCCAGTATTGCGGAAAAACAAACGCTTTGACCAACCCAATATTAAGCATATTAAACTGGGGGGCCGGAAGCCAGCCATATTACTAATTAAGTGGCTTAATATGATAATTAATATGAAAATATATGGAGATCTTACTACGTGTCAGTCATAGTACTACGAACTTGAAATTATCTCAATCTTCACAACAATTCTATGACATCACTAATATTTTTCCTCTCATCTTATAGATGAGGACACAGAGGCCAGAAAAAGACACTTGTCCAAAACAAATAGTAGAGCCAGGAACTGAACCAAGACAGCCTGACTCTCAGTATCCTATAAATCAAAGATGAAATCTGATATTTTCTGGGATCACTTTAAGCATTACAATTTTATAACTTTTTGTAATTGACAAAATCATAAATCTCTTCTCTACGGAAAAAATTATGATACAAAAGGAAAGAAACTCAACCTAAGCTTTAAAACAAGATATGCTCTCCAGCTGAATATGTTTATTTAGTAATTTTTTTAAACTTATTAATTTGTTTATGGCTGCGCTGGCTCTTTGTTGCTGCATGGGCTTTCTCCAGTTGTGATGAGAAGGGGCTACTCCTTGTTGCAGGGTGCAAATCTTCTCATTGCAGTGGCTTCTCTTATTGCAAAGCAAAGGCTCTTGGGCTTCAGTAGTTGAAGCATGCAGGCTCAGGAGTTGCAGCTTATGGGCTTAGCTGCTCTGAGGTATGTGGAATCTTTCTGGACCATGGATAGAACCCATGTCCCTTGCATTGGTGGTGTTCCTATCCACTGCGCCATCAGGGACATCCCCATATATGTCTTAATTTAAATTTATTTCCCATCTTCCTTAGGCAATGTTCTGCTAAGTAGGAAAGTTTAACAGAAGTAAGGAGGAGAAAGTTTTTTTTTTACCTAGTAAACTATGAGGTACTAAAAAAATCCTATTATAATGTACTGTCTAGGTAAATTTTTGCCTAAATATAGCAGTTCTTTAATTTATTCAACAAATACTTAGTAAACTTATTATATATACAACACCTGACTAATGATGCTATACAATAAAATTCTGGCTACACGGTTGATTGGATATATACATTTCTCTCTGCTCTATCAGATAACTCCATGAAAATTATGGTAAAGGTAGAGGAAAGCTACAAAGTCACACAAAACAAAACAAATGGGAGAAGAGACAACAAAACATGGCAATAAGAGAGGTCGAAAAGTTTTGGAGTATGAGAAGTGAGTCAAGTGGCAGCTGAATTAAGAAACATGAGAAAGTTGAAACCTAAAAACACCTAAAAGGGAGGCCACCAAGAAGCAAGATCTGTGCCATGAATCTCATAATTTCAGGAGATGAGACACTATTGGGGCACAATCCATCATTACCCTTACATGCATATTTGCAAATTACCCAACTCTCTAAAATTCACTGTGTCCCCAAAATCAGTACTTGAGCTATGTCATGGTCATTCACAGACACGTGCAGTGGCAAGAAGCATACATTCCATGCTGAGGTTGAATAAGTAACACTGCTCTTGTACTATACAAACGTTCTTTGCATGATCTTTTCAGTGCCAGTTTTCACATTTTTCTGTGCTTTTTGATGGTGATTTTGCCATTTAAAATGACCCTCAAGCATAGTGCTGAAGTGCTGTCTAGAGGTCCTAAGCAGAAGGTCATGATGTGCTTGACAGGACATACGTGTGTTAGACAAGCTTTGTTCAGGTGTAGGTTATACTGCTGTTGGCTGTGACTTCAAGGTTGATGCACCAACAATATACAGTGAACTACGGAGGAGCCTGGTGGGCTGCAGTCCATGGGGTCGCGAAGAGTCGGACACGACTGAGCGACTTCACTTTCACTTTCCTGCATTGGAGAAGGAAATGGCAACCCCTCCAGTGTTCTTTCTTGCCTGGAGAGTCCCAGGGACGAGGGAGCCTGGTGGGCTGCCCGTCTATGGGGTCGCACAGAGTCGGACACGACTGACGTGACTTAGCAGCAGCAGCAGGTGCCTTTAAATGGAAACACATATACAACAACATTATGTGCTGAATATCTGACATGAATGTCGTGAGCAGAGGTTCACAGGAACTCAACCCTGTGTTTCCATGAGGGAGAGGTGTTCAGTATTCACTAACTCAGTGTCCAAGGTGTCTTTATAAAACATGATTACCACAAAATAACACATGCGACAGAGAAGGTAAATGTCAGCTGAAGGAGGAAGGCGACTTGGACTTTTAGGGACCATTGAAGCTATGGCAGCAGGAGTTAAAGTCAATCTGAGCATATGCCAGAAAGCATGGGACAAAACAAGTAGGAGACTGAGCTGGCTGCTGCTGCTGCTGCTAAGTCGCTTCAGTCGTGTCCGACTCTGTGTGACCCCATAGACGGAAGCCCACCAGGCTCCCCCATCCCTGGGATTCTCCAGGCAAGAGCTGGCTAGAATGGCTAATTAATACACTTGAAGAAAATAACATTGAATTTGGAGGAGAGATGAAGTCCATGCATTCCAGCCTTTCAACTCAATTCCACAAACAGAAGTCAATGTCAGATCTTATGCTTGAGATTGTGGAAACAAAAGTTGAGGAAAGCAGAGGTCCCAACTAGGAAAAATTCACAACTTAGGTGGGAAAACAGACTCATAAACAAAGGTGCTGTGTACTGTGCTAAATCACTTCAGTCGTGTTCGGCTCTGTGCAACCCTGTGGACTGTAGCCCACCAGGCTCCTCTATCCATGTGATTCTCCAGGCAAGAATAAACAAGGCACTATAAAACAAAGTGGCAAGTGCTGTTAAAGGTGTGTATAAAGTGCTACAGGAAATGGGAAAGTGGAGCCATTAATTGTGCCCTAAGGGAAATGGATCCCAGAAAGTAAGAGAAAGGAACATTTAGCAGTACATTGAAAGGAAATGGAAAAATTATAAAAATAACGTATTTCTGGTAGAGATGTGTAAGAGCCTGACATGGCAACTGGCTAAAGCCTTATCAATTCTGTTTTTCATTTCTTCAAAAAACAGTTCATGCCTTCCATCAATCTTTTCTAGTGGTTTTTTCTTTAGGGGGGCTCTATTTAATTTCGATGGATCTTTACTATTTCCTACCTTCTACTGACTTCAGGCTTTGTCCTCCTTTTTCTAGTTCCTATAGATAGTAGGTTAAGTTGTTTGAGACTTTTCATGTCTCCTGATGTTGGCCTGCATTGCTATAAACTTCTCTTCTGGACCTGTTTTTGCTGTGTCCCACAGATTTTGGGCTTCTCTGGTGACTCAGGTGGTAAAGAACCTGCCTGCAATGCAAGAGACCTGGGTTCGGTCCCTGTAATGGTTACCCACTCCAGTATTCTTGCCTGGAGAATTTATGGACAGAGGAGCCTGGTGGGCTACAATCCATGGGGTTGCAAAGAGTGGGACGTGACTGAACGACTAACACTTTCACTTTCATAGATTTTGGAAAGTTGTATTTTTGTCTCACGGTATTTTCTGATTTCCTTTTTTATTTTTTTGTTGACTCACTGGTTTTTTAGTAGCTTATTGTTTAGTCTCTGTGTTTGGTTTTTTCCCCATTTTTCTTAATGTAGTTGATTTCTAGTTTCATACTATTGTTGTCAGAAAATAATGCTTGATATAATTTCTATCCTGTTAAATTTGTTGAAACTTGTGTCCTAGCATATGATCTACCCTAGAGAAGGCTCTATGTACACTTGAAAAAAATGTGTATTCTGCTGGTTTTGGATGAAATGTCCTATACATATCTATTCAGCACAACTGATCTAATGTATCATTTAATACTACTGTTTCCTTATTTTCTGTCTGGATGATCTGTCCACTAGTGTAAATGGGGGTGTTAAAGTCACCTATTATCAATGTCAATTTCTCCCTTTATGTCTGTTAATATTTGCTTTATATATTTAGACGCTCCTATTTAAGGTGCACACACGTTAACAAATGTTATATCCTCTTATTGTATTGATCCTTTTATTATTATATAATGGCCTTGTCTTTTGTTACAGTCTTTGTTTTAAAGCCTATTTTGTTTTATATGAATATGGCTACCCCAGCTTTCTTGCTATTTTTATTATCAGGAAATATTCTTTTCCATCACCTCACTTTCATTCCATGTGTGTCTTTAGCTCTGAAGTGACTCTCTTGTAAGCAGTATATCAGTTCAGTTCAGTCACTCAGTCGTGACCAACTCTTTGTGACCCCATGAATCACAGCACGCCACGCCTCCCTGTCCATCACCAACTCCCGGAGTTCACTCAAACTCATGTCCCATTGAGACGGTGATGCCATCCAGCCATCTCCTTCTTTGTCGTCCCCTTCTCCTCCCCCAATCCTTCCCAGCATCAGAGTCTTTTCCAGTGAGTCAACTCGTCACATGAGGTGGCCAAAGTATTGGAGTTTCAGCTTTAACATCAGTCCTTCCAATGAACACCCAGGATAGATCTCCTTTAGAATGGACTGGTTGGATCTCCCTGCAGTCCAAGGGACTCTTAAGAGTCTTCTCCAGCACCACAGTTCAAAAGCATCAATTCTTCGGCGATCGGCTTTCTTCACAGTCCAACTCTCACATCCATACATGACCACGGGAAAAACCATAGCCTTGACTAGACGGACCTTTGTTGGCAAAGTAATGTCTCTGCTTTTTAATATGCTGTCTAGGTTGGTTATAACTTTCCTTCCAAGGAGTTCAGTTCAGTTCAGTTCAGTTGCTCAGTCGTGTCCGACTCTCCGTGACCCCATGAATCACAGCACGCTTTAATTTCATGGCTGCAATCAGCATCCGCAGTGATTTTGGAGCCCAAAAAAATAAAGTCTGACACTGTACAGGGTCTTATTTTTATCCAATTATACACCCTATGTCTTTTGATTGGAGCATTTTGTCTGCTGACATTTAAATACACTTATTGCCAAACTCCGGGAGTTGGTGTTGGACAGGGAGGCCTGGCGTGCTGTGATTCACGGGGTCGCAAAGAGTCAGACACGACTGAGCGACTGAACTGAAAACTGAACTGATTGCCACTTTGTTACTTGTTTTCTGGTTGTTTATTTGAAGTTCTGTTTTCTTCTTCCTTTAGATTCTTCTCTCATGGTCTGATTGCTTCAGCAGCATGCTTAAGTCCTTCTCTCTCTAGTTTTTGCATTTCTATTGCAGGTTTTTGATTTGTAGTTACCATGGGGTTCACATATGTTGGCCTATATCTATTGTTTTAAACTGGTAGTCATTAAGTTCATACACATTCTAAAAGATTTACATTTCTTACTCCTCTCCCCCGCATTTTTGTATTTCTGATGTTATATTTTACATCTTCATGTTTATCCCTTAACTGTTTATTACAGTTATGGTTGAATTTAGAATTTCTTTTTGTCTTTTAATCTTTATACAAGCTTACTTAAGTGGTTGATTCACAATCTTCCCTATATATTTGCCTTTACTAATTGGATTTTTCCTTGCCTATAAGTTCTTCTTCTTGCAGCCTTGTCCTTCTACCTATAGAAAATCCTTTAACATTTCTTTTAGGGTTAGTGTAGTATTGATTAATTCTTTTCACTTTTACTTGTCTGAGAAGTTCTTTATTTCTCCTCCAACTCTGAATTATAATCTTGCCAAGCAGATTATCCTAAATTGTAGGTTTTTCCCCTTTCAATATCTTCAATAAACCATGCCACTTCATTCTGGCTTGCAAAGTTTCTGCAGAAGAATCAGCTGATGACCTTATGGGAATTCCCTTTTATATGAGTCTGTTCTTGCTGCCTTAAAAATTCTAAATTTTGCTGTTTTAATTATATCTTGGTATGGGTCTTTTAGTTAATAAATTTCAGGGAACTCACTGTGCCTCTCATACCTAGATATCTGTTTCCTTCTTCAGATTCAGACATTTTTAAGCCACAATTTAATCAAATTATATTTTCAACACAATTTTCTCTCTTCTTCCGGGACACCTACAATGTGAATATCAGTATACTTGCTGTTTTCCAACAGGTACCCTAAATTGTTCCTTTTCCTTTTTCCTGTTCTGATTGGGTGATTTCCCTTATGCTGTCTTCCAGATCATTTGTGTTCTTCTGTTTCCTTGTGTGTGTTTGTCGTTCAGTCGTGCCCGAGTCTATGCGACCCCATGGACTGTAGCCCTCCAGGCTCCTCTGTCTGTGGAATTCTCCAGGCAAGAATACTGGAGTAGCCATTTCCTTCCCCAGGGATCTTCCCGACCCAGGGATCGAATCTCAGTCTCCTGCACTGAGGGTAGACTCTTCACCACCTGAGCCACCTTCTTTTTCCTGTTCTGATTGCATACTTTCCCTTATTCTGTCTCCTGGATCACTTGTGTTCTTCTGTATCCTCGGTCTGCTGTTTACTCCTTCAAGTGTTTTTCATTTGCTACTGTATTCTTCAGTTCTGACTGGTTCTTTTATTCATTTTCTAGTTCCTTATTAAAATTGTGTTCATCTATTCTTTTCCTTAGTTCAGTTAGCATTCTTATTACTAATGCTTTGGATTCTTTTGTCTGGTGCTTGGGTGCTTGGCATGGACTGAGGCATGCACTGGGGTGGTTGAGGGAAAGCAGACTAAGTTCCAGGAAGCTTCAGCCTGCATCCTCTGCCTTGTTTCAGGAGTAAGTAAGCACGTGCATGCTCTTCATGAACGAAGTGTAGGTTCCTAACAGTTGTTAGTTTCACTGATTTTCACACCAACTAAAGGGACTTGTCTTTTCAGTGTCAGACCCCAGGGTTGAGACACCCAAGATATGGTTCAAACTGTTTACTCATCAGGGAGGCTCTCCAAGCCCACACAATCCTGCTCCTCTCCTGTGCTTTCTCCCAGGGGAAAGGTCCTGACCTAACCACTTCTCTTCCCTTCCTATGCAACTCAGTATGGATCTTTCTTACAGCCTTGGTTATATGTCTGCCAGTCTCCAGTTTTTCTGTGAGAACTGCTTCACATGTAGATGTACTTTTATGTGTTCATCAGGGGAGGTGAGCTCCACATTCCCCTACTCGGCTTTCTTGCTCTCCATCTGCTAGTACTTTTATTTTTTAATTGGAAGAAAATTGCTCTACAATGTTGTGCTGGTTTCTGCCAAACGACGATGTGAAAAGGTCATAATTACTTACACACACACACACACATAAACATACGGGCTTCCCTGGTGGCTCAGTCGATAAAGAATCTGCCTGCAATGCAGGAGACCACCTGCAACACAGGAAACCCAGGTTCGATCCCTGGGTTGGGAAGATCCCCTGGAGAAGGAAATGACAACCCATTCCAGTATTCTTGCCTGAAAAATCCCATGGACAGAGGAGCCTGGTGGCCTATAGTCCATGGGGTCACAAGAGTCAAGCACAACTCAGTGACTAAACCACATACACAAACCATACACACAAACGTGCATTTCCCTCACTTCTCCCATCTCACGCCTCTAGGTCATCACAGAGTGCCAGGCTGGGCTCTCTGTGCTATACAGTAACTTCTCACTATTTGATGTCAACATTACTTTCTCAATTCATCCCACCCCTACCTTCCCCATGTCCACAAGTCCATTCTCTAGATTTTTGTCTCCATTCCTTCCCTGCAAACAGGTTCATCAGTGCCTTTTTTCTAGATTCCATGAATTAATAAATGACATTTGTTTTCCTCTTTCTGACTTCACTCTAATTTCACCCATCTCACTACAACTGACTCAAATTCATTCCTTTTTAGGGTTGAGTATGCTGGTACTATCTTTCTGGTATTTTTATCCCAAAGCATCAATTAGATCACAACTGTTATCTGGATGACATTATAAAATACATCCTGATTTCAAAGATATTAAAATGTTGGGAAATGTCCACCCTAGAACAGATAAGGGGTAATTTGAGGTCCTGTGAACAGAGTTAATATATAAGGAGTCCATGTCCCAGCCAAAAAAACCCCAATTTTTAGGCCTGACCATAAGCAATTACAAAGACTTTCCTTGGTGGGCTTCACATCAAAGGTGTCCTCCCCATATCAGATTTGATACAAAATCAATACACAATGCATTACCATCTCTGAAAGTTGTTGCAGACAAGGATTCAGGGCCCCCTGGATGGCGGTGCTGTTATACACATCTGCATTTCTGGCCCAGGCACCTCTATTTGGAAGTCTTATGGGAAAAAACTAGAAGACAATTTTCTAGACCCTCAGTACTTTACCACTCCTGGCCTCTTCTTCTTCCTTTTCCCAGCCTCTGGGTCCATAAGTCTGCACGTGCCTTTTGTTCAGGACTCCCTGAACAGTGAGACAAGCAACCCCCAACATCTGTACTGATCCATCCGACCCTAAAGGAGGCCATTCCACAGGAGGAAGTGGAACAGAGGGAGTCTTCTATTTCAGACCCTTGTCTATACAAATGCCGTTAAGTGGTTAAAGACTTGATTTGACCTGTTTAATGCAGTACTCCAACACTTGGCAGTTAACACTCTCCAGCTCAGCTGAACTGTTCTATTCAAGTCAAGCAGAATGCAGTAAAGCAATCTGAACTCAAAGCATGAGAACAGTCAGAGGTTCTTAAGAAGTCTATCAGTCAGGATTTCCATTTGTCATTTTTTTGTGTACTCAAGCACATGCTGAGCAACTGTTACTTGTTAAATACTGAGACAACTGAGTTGAGATGGCTAGACATGACATGACATGAGCCAAATGAGAAACAATTCACAACACTGTAGATACATATTTGGATAACAAAATATTTGAGTCTATGAGTTCCGGGATGGGAGGAGCCACCATGAAGTACAGTTACCAAGGAAGACTTTGCAAAAGAAGTGTGACTTGAGTAGAGCACTGAACTAGTAAAGTCTGGGTAATTAGTGGGAAAAACATATGGACATTAATATATAAAACTCCCATTCTCAAAGAATATAGTTCTTTTTTCATGTTTTTTTTTCAAAAAACATGTTTGTTGTTGTTGTTTTTAAATTACATGTGTATGCCTCTGTAACACAACAGAGGAACACATGTTCCTCTGCAGAGCAACATGAAATAGGATGTATGATTATTTTTCAGAATTTGAACCTCAATTGTTTTAACCTCATTTTCCTTTAGTTTCTATTCCCCAAATTCAAACCAATGAATTGCAGAAAAATCAACTTTGAACATTTTCCTCCATAGTTGTTTAGCTAATCCACTATGTGGCTATTAATATGCAATTTGAACAGAGTTGCCAGCCACTGGAGTGGAAAAAGACATCCTCCAAAAATGTATAGCCATTATATCCTAAATCAGTGCACGTATAAATGTTACATTTAATAATAATAAGTGCTATATATAAATGCTATAGTTATATATAATTAAAATATATGCTATGCTATATAATATATAAAATATTTAAAAACAAATATATAATGAATAATGAAGTTGCTCAGTCATGTCCGACTCTTTGCGACCCCATGGACTGTAGCCTACCAGGCTCCTCAGTCCATGGAATTTTCCAGGCAAGAGTACTGGAGTGGGTTGCCATTTCCTTCTCCAGGGGATCGTTCCAACCCAGGGATCGAACCCAGGTCTCCCGCATTTCAGGCAGACGCTTCACCATCTGAGCCAACAGGGAAGCCCATATATATGAATATATAAATAAAATAAATGCTATATTTATATATAATAAGCATACACTAAATGCTTATTAAGAATAAATTTTTGAGACAAAATCTTGGCTTTGGAAGCCTGGTTTCCTCCCAGCTATTCAATTATTTATTAAACTTCACTTTCAACTCTTACCAACTTCAGAATAGGATGACATTATTTTCAAACCACAAATATTTCTTGAACACTTTCTCAGTGCCAGGCAGAAGTCTCTGCCTTCCTAGAGCTTACAGTCTGAATTTAGTCTAGACTTCAGAATTGTACTGTTGCTGAAAGAGTCTTAGCCACTAACCACATGTGGCTACTGAGCACTTGAAACACAGTTAGTACAACTGAGAAATTGAATTTTTAAAATTTTATTTTATTTAATATAAAGCTTGAGATTTGATTTGGCTATTGGGAAACAAGTATATCTGAAACAACTTGAATATGTGAATCTAGATTGGGTATGTAAATCATAATTTACTATATTCAGTATAGTTTATAAAATCTAAATACTAAATATTTCCAATGAAAACAGCTTCCAAATTGAGATATGAGGTAATTATAAAATATACATTGGATTTCAAAGATTCAGTACAAAAATGTAAAATACCTTAATTTTTATACTGATTATATACTGAAATGATATTTGGGATATATTGATCACATATGTCTCTCCCACACCAGCAAGGCAGCAGTAAAGAATATACCTGCAAATATAGGAGACTCAAGAGACGTGGGTTTGATCCCTGGGTTAGGAAGACCCCCTGAAGTAGAAAACGGCACCCCACTCCAGTATTCTTGCCTGGAAAATTCCATGGACAGAAAAACCTGGTGGGCTACAGTCCACAGGGTAGCAGAGTCAGATACGACTGAGCAACTGAGCATATACACAGCAGCTGGAGATGGGCTAGACTGGAGGTTTAGCAAACAGACTTTTGAGTCAGAATATCTGGGTTCAAAGTCCCACTCTGCCACTTGCTAGCCTCCCTTACAGTTAGATGTGACTAAGTTCTCAACAGTGGAATAGGAAAAGAGATCTATATGCCATTTCTTTGCCTAATTCATAAACATCTTCCTCATGTCCACCTCTGCCCTCCCCTGGCCCCCCTTTTCCTGGCTTGATGAAGAGAAGCATAAAGTCCTTGGAAACCATATACCAAAGATAGTAGAGGCACATGACAGAAGAGCCTGGAGTCCTAAATAACCATTTGAAAGGCCACCTACCTTGCAGGAACACCCTCCTAGGACAGTTAGATGAGCAAAAACCTACCTCCATCTTGTTAAGTCTCTGAAGTTCTGGGGGTTTCTAAAAAGCAGCTAGTGTCATCCTAGTAGATAAAATCAGTGACTCAAAAGACTAACAGTAAACCAGTTCACAACTCTTGGCGTCATCACGAAGCAGTAAGGTAACACCCCATCCCTTGATTCCATCTCTTCTCCACCCCCTTGTATGACTACCAGGTGTATTGTTGCCAAGTCTGTGATTGGGTAGATATGTAAACAGATGAAGAAACAATGAAATAAATGACCACTGACACATGAAAAGGTGCTCGACATCACTAACCATCAAACATAAAACCACAGTAAATGGCTAAAATTTTAAAGCTGGCGATAACAAATAATGGTGAGGATGTGAAGCAAACGGAACAATCTTCCTACAATGCTGGTAGCTATAATAATAATAATTCAACTACTTTGGAAAACTCTTGTGCTGTTACTAAGAAAGCTAAACACATACCTACCCTATGACCCAGCAGTTTCATTCCTAAGTACACACCTATGATATCTAAGAGCTGTGTTCACCAAAGACTTACAGAATATACTTAAGAGCTTTATTTACCATAGTAAAAAACGGGGAACAACTCAAATGCCCATCAACAAGAAATTAGAAAAACAATTTATAGTATATTCATATGACAGAACACCACACGATAAAAGAGAACTGATACACGCAACATGGAGAAATCTCACCAATACAACGTTGAAAACACCAACAAAAAAGAGAGCTTATCAGTCCATTTATATAGTCAGGAACAAACATAATTTATGGTTATAAAAATCAGAATAGTGGTTACCTCTGGGCAAAGGAGTTGAATGCAAAAGGGCAAGAGGGTAATAGAAATGTTACCCATTTTGATTCACGCAACGGTTTTAAGTATATGTAAATAAAAACTTAAGCCATATACTGAATGTTTGTGCATTTTAAAATATGGAAATCACATTTCTAATAAAATGGTTAAAAAGTTAACCTGTCCTCTTGAGAAACCTATATGCAGGTCAGGAAGCAACAGTTAGAACTGGACATGGAACAACAGACTGGTTCCAAACACAAAAAGGAGTACGTCAAGACTGTATATTGTCACCCTGCTTACTTAACTTATATGCAGAGTACACCATGAGAAAAGCTGGGCTGGAAGAAGCACAAGCTGGAATCAAGATTGCCCGGAGAAATATCAACAATTTCAGATATGCAGATGACACCACCCTTATGGCAGAAAGTGAAGAGGACCTAAAAATCCTCTTGATGAAAGTGAAAGAGGAGAGTGAAAAGGTTGGCATAAAGCTCAACATTCAGAAAACTAAGATTATGGCATCTGGGCCCCATCACTTCATGGCAAATAGATGGGGAAACAATGGAAACAGTGACAGACTTTATTTTTCTGGGCTCCAAAATCACTGCAGATAGCGACTGCAGCCATGAAATTAAAAGACGCTTGCTCCTGGAAGAAAAGCTATGATCAACCTAGACAGTATATTAAAAAGCACAGACATTACTTTGCAACAAAAGTCCGCCTAGTCAAAGCTATAGTTTTTCCAGTAGTCATGTATGGATGTGAGAGTTGGACCATAAAGAAAGCTGAGTGCCGAAGAACTGATGCTTTCGAACTGTGGTGTTGGAGAAGACTCTTCAGAGTCCTTTGGACTGCAAGGAGATCCAACCAGTCAATCCTAAAGAAAATCAGTCCTGAATATTCATTGGAAGGACTGATGCTGAAGCTGAAACTCCAATACTTTGGCCACCTGATTTGATGAACGGACTCATTGTAAAAGACCCTGATGCTGGCAAAGATAGAAGGCAGGAGGAGAAGGGGATGACAGAGGATGAGATGGCTGGATGAAATCACTGACTCAGCAGATATGAGTTAGAGTAAGCTCTGGGAGGTGGTGATGGACATGGAAGCCTGGCATGCTGCAGTCCATGAGGTTGCAAAGAGTCAGACACAACTGAGCGACTGAACTGAACTGTACTGATTTTGGCACCGAAACATTCTATAGTTCAAATGATGGTTTTAATTTATGGCACTACAGCAGTAACAATTCTGTCTATAGAACTGAAATAAATTATTGAAATCAAACTTTTCATCATCCCATACAACTGGTAACACAGTAAGATAATCCACTTGAAGAACAAACATGGTAAGATAAAACTATCAGAACCTGCCATTTAACTAGCATAAATACATTAGCTGATTAGCATCTGTAGATTATCATGTAAAATCTCAAGTGGTAGAACATCCTAAGACTGATGAAACAATAGATGCAGATATAGTGAGATTTATGATAAATGGTCAATTAACAAGTGTCACTCATATCCCTGTGATATTTGTAAGCAACTCAAACACTATAGTTGCAAATGTAATCCCTGTTTCTCAGGAAACAACTATTTATTGATCATTGATATATCAGCTAATTCAATACAGTATGTTCCCTAATACAAACCTTCAAATTGCTAACTTTGAAGAATGCAAACATGCATCCCATCAACATCAGGCATGAGTGAAACTGCAGCTTGCCCTCTGATTCCTATTGCTGACGATCCTTCAGATCTATCATTTCCCATCTCCTTTCCCTCTTCCAATCAGTAACTCTTCTCGCCTGTTCACACAATGCCAGCTCCTGTATGCCAGCTTCTGTACTGTACTACTATACTCTTCAAAGTACTGTAAGACTAAAAATGTTTTAATTTTGTTTTTTAATGTATTATTTGTGTGATAAGTACTATAAACCAATACAATACAGTCCTATGTAGCCGATTGTTCTGCTTGGGTACCGAGGCTAACTCTGTTGGATTTACAAGCAAACCAGACTTATGAATGTGCTCTTGGAACAGAATTTCTTTGTATGTAGGGGATTTTTTTGTATTAGAATAAAATGAACATTGAAATATAAGGGCACCAGCATACGGTTATGATACTCTGCATTCTTATATGGGGCTGCCTCTTTTAAAAGTATTTTATTGTAACTGCATGCACTGACTGTGTAGCATCTTCACTGGATGCACACTGGATGAAGAAACCTCCAGTTATTGTCTTTTATGTAAAAGCAAACTGAAGGATAAACCAGATCATTGATAGTGCTAGGTACCACCCAAGTCATCGAATAATGCCAATGTTAAGGCTACTCCAACTAGTTTTAATATGAAGCATCATACCCATCTTGTTATACAGGAGTGTCTCTTCCTATACAGTTTTTGAGTATTTTAAACTGTTTTTGTATCTGTTGAGAATATATCCCTCACATGGTGAACCTCTGCCAAAACTAAGAAGAAAATCAGGTTAAATAGAGATAGCCAAGACTTCAGGATAATAAATTCATATACACAGGAAAGAAAAAACTCGGCTTTGTTCCTGAATGCTGAAAAAGAATTCTACAAAAACATGATTCCAAACCCAGAAAACACTAAGAAAATAAAAAAACACACACACACCTTTTCCACGGAATTCTTACATGCAAAATCCCCCACAAAGAAGTAGACTTCAATGCCCTACTATGACAATTTGGCAATCTCCTAAATTACAGTAAAACAATTAATGAAATACTTAAAGGATTAACCTAAATTACCAGACCCCAAACTCTAGGACAAATCATTTGCTCACTTCAATTTCAAGCATCCTTAGTGTTCCAGCACACATTCACCTTATTGTCCCTCCCCACAGTCCTCTCCTTACAAGAAAATTCCTCAGGGAACCAACCGTCTCTAAAGCAGTAGTCATTTAATCTTTGGTTCCTTGGCCTTTTTGCTGTGTCTATGGATGGATTTTACATAGGCAGATAAATCTAAGCACAAATCCCCTGAAAATTCAAGTAAAACTTGAGTCGAAAACCAATGTGATCTGAAGTGATTAGGAACCGCAATTCTAAACGGAGTACAGCAGCGCCAGACCACCACGCAGGCACGCCCCACACTCACTTGGTTGCGATCAGCGCAAGTTCTCAGCGGCAGAGACGCCCTCCTATCTGCTTATCCCAGTCCCTGGGATCCCAGGAAGCCAACCTCCGACTCTTCCCCCGGGGGAAGTTTCCCGCCGCCCCCACATCCTCAGTAGCTGTCATTCCCGGCAGCGGGCAGAGCAAAGCCCTGCCCTGGTTTGGGAAATGAGGACCACCAGCTCAGAGCTGCCTCGGGGACCAAGCCAGGATGCAGGCGAAGCTGCTTCCCAGCACCAGCAGCTTCAAGGCGACCACAGCCACACACAGCTGTCGATCGCTCACATCTGTCTGACTGCTCACATCTGTCTGACCGCTCATATCTGTCTGACTCCGAGGCTGAGCTCTCTGCTGGTCGGATAGTAAAAGAGCACTTTTCCTCACCACCAGCATTGTGGGACATAATACAAGTCCATTCTGGGGTTTTCCTAAAGAGGTACTAGGTTCCCGGTTCTGCGTGGGGCATGGCAGGGAAATCTAAAGCTGACACTGAACGTAAGTGCCAACCACAGCATCACGCACACTGGTCTTTGGCTGAAATTTTTAACACGGCCATTTTAAACATAGTTTAAAATCTATAAAGAGTACACAAAACAAAATGAAAAGCTCTCTTCTCCCCAGTTAGGAGACCAATAAAGAGATTATAGGAACAGCACAAAATGTAAAGCCAGGGGTGTAAAGGGTAAAGAAGGGGTGAACTTCTGTCCAATGCTGCTGCCCAATGTTATCAATGCTGAAAAATTAAATCAGAAAACAATCACTACTCTACCCAAGAACCTAACGGAAAGATGGGCTGGATGGGTCATGTACCCAGTATGAAATCAGGACTATTCTTCATCTTTACTCTCTAACATCACCATTATTCCCAAACCTTCATTTGTACAGCTGATGCCTGACATTCGACATTTTGAGCTTCTTTAGTTTGGGCCAGAACCTTTGACCCTGCAAAGTTTTAAAACGCAAAGAATTCAAGGGAAGAAAATCTAAGCTTTATTATTCACATCTTAACCTATGCCTTTTCAGGTGGCGCTAGTGGTTAACAATCCACACCTCTCAATGCAGGAGACTGGAGAGACAGATTCAATTCCAGTCGGGAAGATCCCCAGAGTAGGAAATGGCAACCCACTCCAGTATTCTTGCCTGGAAAATTACCTGGACAGAGGAGCCTGACGGGCTACACAGTCCATGGGGACACAGAGAGTTGGACACAACTGAGAAAAGTGACTAGGCATTTACCTGAGAGGAGGCCTCAATGAACAGATAGAGGAGGAGAGGTCACTAGACTCTAGTGGTTGGCAGGAAAGGCACAAAAACGAACAGATTACTGAATCTGACTAAAGCCAGCATTCTATATACCATAACAACTTAAAGTTGATAAAGGCTAAAGATTTCTGATGTCAAGCAGCAGGAAAACAAATGCTTAATGTAAAAAATAAAAAGATTTCTCAGGTTAAATTCCAGGGATTAAACAAGCATTAGTGAAGTAGAAAATTCACTATTAAGCAACATTTGGAAAAAGAAAATAAGACAGCTATTGGAAATAAAATATAACTGCTAAAAAACTACATAAAAAGATTTAAAGATAGTATTCTACCAGAACATAAGCAAAAAGATGAAAACACATAAAAGACAGAAGACTTAGAGATTAATTTTGTAGTTCGAGTATCTGATTAATAGCAACAGGAGTTCCATAAAGAACAAAGAAAATCTAGGAAAAATTATCAAAGAAATACAATACACTCCCAGAGTCAGAAAAGTATGATCTGCAAACCACTCCAAATACTCTATAATTTAAAGGTCCACTCATTATAAAATTTAAGAACATTAACGTCTTTGGGGATCTAGTTTTCAGACACTAACTTTGAACACAGAAAATAATATGATGAAAAGCACATATTTCTTCTCCCAAAAAGAGAAAGACAATTGAACTATAGGGTAAGCAAACTGCTCTAAGAGTTTATCCAAAGTTAAAGCAAATGGGTCTGTGGAATATTTATAGTAATTGTTCCTAGAAACACAGAGGTGACAAAATTGGAAAAATAGTAAAGGAAAGATAATCAGACTATGTTAACTGGCCCATGCAGAGAACAAATTATATAATGTAAAACCCCACTGATTTTCAGTTTTAGAACCAACTTGCAGATATAACAAGGGAGCTTTCTTACAGAATGCAAATGTTAACTTTGGAAATGTAAATGTATAGTTTACAAATGTTGCAATGTAAAAACAGAAGTAGGGTGCCTGTATCATCTCACAAAGTATACTTCTAACTATATTAAAGTTACCAATTTTTTTCTTCTTTTCTCTTTTTATCTACTATAAGATGATGGATGCTAACTAAACTTATTGCAGTAATGATTTCACAATACAGTATAAGCGAAACCATATGCTATATGCCCTCTAATTACACAGTGGTATATATTAACTGCATCTCAATAAAATTGGAAAAAAGTTACCAAGGAAGGGAGAATGAGGTGAGTGGTCTTTACCATGCACAGTCAGTAGACTGTGGGATGTGGAATAGCAATTTAGAAAGGGAGAGGCAGCAGGATATTGCTCTATTACAATCCTTCTACAGAATTTTATTTTCTAGTCGTATGTGTATCTGTCACTTTGATACTTTTTAAAGAAAATTTTCAAATCTATACTCAGAAATAAAGAAAGTAAATGAACACTTGGATATTTACAGTTGGTTTGTTATGATGGTAGGATTATGTGTGACTTTCTCTTTACATTTGTTTCAGTAATGCTCCGATGGTAAATCTGATAAATCAAGCATGACTCAAAAAAGTTTTAAGGCAATCAGGCTATGACCAAGAAGCTCTTTGAGGAAATAAAAAAGGAAATGACCTATAAATTCTCTTTGTAAACAAAACTGGAAGAGACAGTTAAGACATACAGACAAAACAAATAACTTTCATTTAGCCTTTCCCAGAAGTGAGATAACAGTATTAAGTTAAATATATCCTATTTATTTTTTTGCTTGCAGGATCTTAGTTCCCCCAATCAGGGATCAAACCCAGGTCCTTGGCAGTGAAAGCACGGAATCCTAACCACTGGATTCCCAGGGAATTTCTGTCGCTTATTCTTTTTAACTAAACTTCTCATTTTGAGTTGTCTGTTCTTTGTGTATTTGTCTAATGGTATTCCTACATACCCACATATATAAATAACTATACGCTGATAATCCACTATCAGTTCAGTTCAGTTCAGTTCAGTTGCTCAGTCGTGTCTGACTCTCCGCGACCCCATGAGATTTTTGTCTGTTTACCCTTTTTATATAAGCAACTAATTCTATTGTGATCAAATCTATTCACTGTTTCCTTCATGATTTCTGTCCTTTGAGCTAATGTCAACTCTCATTCCCAAGTCAAAGGTTTAATATTTAACTGTATTTCTTTGTAGATGTAATTTTTACATGTCACATAGGGCTGATTTTTAATATGGCATGGGGGTAGGCATCTAGTTATCCCAGCATAATCTACTGAATGTTCCATTCCTCTTTTAATTTGTGATGCCTCATTTATTAAACAAATTCCTATAATAAGACATACATGTTCAGGAAATGCTGCTTTGGATATTTTAAGAGAATAAAAACATACACTTAAAACCGATTATTTTTGTCCCCCTGTATTTACGTCTCACTTGTTTTATGTTAATATTATGGTTCATTTATTTAATGATTTATTAAGAATTTCTTATAATCTAGACACAGTGTTTTTTCCCCTTCTTCCCTTTTTAAAAAATTATCATTCTTTAATTGGAGCCTAATTACTTTACAATATTGTGCTGGTTTTTGCCGTACATTCACACGAGTCAGCCATGGGTGTACATGTGTTCTCCATCCTGACCCTCCCTCCCACCTCCCTCTCCATCCCATCCCTCAGGGTCATCCCAGTGCACCAGCCCTGAGCACCGTCTCATGCATTGAACCTGGACTGGGGATCTATTTCACATATGATAACATACATGTTTCAGTGCTATTCTCTCAGATCATCCCACCCTTGCCTTCTCCCAAAGTCCAAAAGTCTGTTCTTTATATCTGTGTCTCTTTTGCTGTCTCGCATATAGGGTCATCGTTAGCATCTTTCTAAATTCCATATATATGCATTAATATACTGTATTGGTGTTTTTCTTTCTGACTTACTTCACTCTGTATAATAGGCTCCAGTTTCATCCACCTCATTAGAACTGATTCAAATGCATTCTTTTTAATAGCTGAGTAATATTCCATTGTATATATGTACCACAGCTTTCTTATCCATTCATCTGCCGATGGACATCTAGGTTGCTTCCGTGTCCTGGCTATTGTAAACAGTGCTGCGATGAACATTGGGGTACACGTAGACACAATAAGACATGTAATGGTAACCCTCAATACTAAAATATCAAAAAATTAATTATGGCAAGAGTGAACAACACTGTTTCTGTTGATATAGTTTGAGCTCAAAGAATGATTTTCATTACTGCATCCGTGTATTAATGTGTATTATACATATTCAATTTATATAAGACTTTTCACTTCATTGGTTTCACAAGACTCAAATCAAATTTCAAAATACAAGAGTTGAGAACTATAATCTGTAACAAGAAAAATTAAAAGTGCTGTCGGAAAACTTAGGAGGGAAAGAGTTTCATCCTTTATTTTTAAGGAGAAGTCTGTATGTTATATATACAAACAGTTGTATCATTGAGTACAGAGTTCACGTTGCAAACATTCAAGCATGTTCATCACATATCTAATGATATAAAATCAAAATTGCTTTTAAAAGCTTGTCTTTCACTGTTTCTATCATGAAAATCATGTCATTACATTTCAGTGACACACTATTATTTAAAGGCTCCTTTTAAGTAAAAATAGAACCCAATAATTTTTAACCAAAAGTGTATCCTATAATCCTGTTTGCTGTAGGATCAATAAACACTATAATAAGACATGGCATTTAGACATGAAATATGTCTAAAACCCTTGAAGAATACAATAGAAATAGGCAAGACATTTAGAATGCTTTAATCTTTCTGGTTAAAACCATTTGTATTAGTAACTGCAACGTTGTAACTTTTAGCATTTCACGTAACTAGTCAGTAAGGATTTTTTTTAAGGGTAGGAATAAGAACAGAAGGATAGGAGATGCAAGGTTTCATACTTCTGTTTTAAAAAATCAAAAAATCAAAACTACTTTCTTCTCTGCATCAAAACTGTACCACAAACTTGCAGGTTGTTTTCATTTTAATCCCATGACTCATCATCTACTGGATTAGGAGCCTGTGATGAAGAAAACCCTGCTGTGTTCAAAGAGCTCTTGCCGTGGTAACTCTTAAAAAAGAAAGAAACAAACAAACATTCAATTTTATGCACTGTTAAAGTTACACTACCTAGACTGATAGCAAGGACTCAAGCTTTCTACCATTTCCTCCCCAAACAAAAAATTTCATTTCCACTGAATCCAATCCATCTGAAAAAAGTCCATATCAACCTAGGAAGTTTAAATTGCACAGAGTATTTCAAGAAAAAATGTAAGTCAATAGTTTTGGCAAATGGAAAAACAAAGCTCTTCATGTCAATGAATAAGCATAAACACTTAATGACTAGTATGCCCATTGTTTCTGTATAAAAATTATGTTGCCTAGAAACTGACACAATAGAAAAGATATGCAACCATACTGCTATTATTTTACCTTACTTAATAATGTGGTCAGAATTCAAAAAATAAAGAATTACTACAAAAATCTCAGAAGATCCCAAATTAGAATTTAAAATGGGAAAGGAAGGTGTTTGAGCATAAATCTTAAATTCCTCCCCTTTAAGACCAAAACTATGTATGTACATAAAATATTTAGAGAAACATTAATTTTCTAGGCATGAAAATAACGGCTTAAGTTATTGCCATAGTTACTTCACAATATTAAGCACAACATTTACAAAGAGTAAATAACTAAAAGCCAATTTCTAAATTTTCCCCCTCAACTAACCTTTCTAGTATCAACTGATGCAAACACATTTCCTCTTGTACCACCACTGAAGGCAGGACCATATGTACTAAAGGCAATTTCTTCTAACCATGCAGGTACATCCTGTTGAGCCTTAAAAAAAAATCAACTTCATAAACAACATGCATAAAGTCTCAAAAGACTCACACGTTTATGTTTACTTTGAAAAAGCAAGAGAGGTCCAGAAAAACATCTGCTTTATTGACTACACCAAAGCCTTTGACTGTGTGGATCACGACAAACTGTGCAAAATTCTGAAAGAGCTGGGAATACCAGACCACCTGACCTGCCTCCTGAGAAATCTGTATGCAGGTCAAGAAGCAACAGTTACAACTGGACAGGGAACAACAGACTGGTTCCAAATAGGGAAAGGAGTATGTCAAGGCTGTATATCATCACCCTGCTTATTTAACTCATATGCAGAGTACATCATGTGAAATGCTGGGCTGGATGAAGCACAAGCTGGAATCAAGATTGCCTGGAGGAATATCAATAACCTCAGATATGCAGATGACACAACCCTTATGGCAGAAAGTGAAGAGGAACTCAAAAGCCTCTTGATGAAAGTGAAAGAGGAGAGTAAAAAGGCTGGCTTGAAGCTCAACATTCAGAAAATTAAGATCATGGCATCCGGTCCCATCAGTTCATGGAAAATAGATGGGGAAACAGTGGAAACAGTGGCTGACTTTATTTTCTGGGGCTCCAAAATCACTGCAGATGTTAACTACAGCCATGAAATTAAAAGATACTTGCTCCTTGGAAGAAAAGCTATGACCAACCTTGACAGTATATTATAAAGCAGAGACATTACTTTGCCAACAAAGGTCTGTCTAGTCAAAGCTATGGTTTCTTCAGTAGTCATGTATGGATATGAGAGTTGGACTTTAAAGAAAACTGAGTGCTGAAGAATTGATGCTTTTGAACTGTGGTGTTGGAGAAGACTCTTGAGAGTCCCTTGGACTATAAGGAGATCAAACCCGTCAACCCTAAAGGAAATCAGTTCTGAATATTCATTAGAAAGACTGATGCTGAAGCTCCAATACTCTGGCACCTGATGTGAAGAACTGACTCATTGGAAAAGACCCTGATGCTGGCAAAGACTGAAGGCAGGAGAAGAAGAGGACGACAGAGGATGAGATGGTTGGATAGTATCACCAACTCGATGGACATGAGTTTGAGTAAGTTCTGGGAGGTGGTGATGGACAGGGAAGTCAGGCATACTGCAGTCCATGGGGTTGCAAAGAGTCGGACACGATTGAGCAACTGAACTGAACTGAAAATCCATACATATAAAATGTCCGCTTTCAATGACAAGGTAAGAACACTATTCATTCAGTTTTAAAAATTAAACTTACATCTGATAGCACTTTCACTAGAGGCTGTGCTAAAAGGCTATCTGATTCCAGATCAAAAAAGGAAATAGCTCTGCCAGTATTTCCACAACGACCAGTACGCCCAATGCGATGAACATATTCATCAATGGTAGAAGGAAGATCAAAATTAATAACATGCTGAACATTTTCAATATCCAGCCCTCGGGCAGCTACTGAAGTAGCAACAAGAACAGGGCACTTTCCACAGCGGAAATCTCCAAGAGCTTGCTCTCTTTCTCTCTGTTCACGATCACTTGAAAGAAAACAAATCATATATTAGAACAGCTCTTAAGAAAATTATTAAAGAGAATCATTAAAGTTCAATGGATAGATTTCTAATGACAGTAAAAAAAAAAAAAGCAACATTTAACATTAATGTCTACTTCTTACAAACAAAGTATTATACTAATTTCTTTTAAGTCATCATTTAATTCTCACAATAATACTTTGAGGTTAGGACGATTAACCCCATTTGCAGATGAAGTAAGGTGACAGCTAATACCTACAGCCAAAATACAGACTCAAATATGACAAACATCAAATCTTACCCACTAATAAACTCTTTCTAGTTTTGACAAAAAATACACAACTACTTGATCAAATGCTTTCTCAAAAATTACTGATTTTTTTAAAGTATAATCTCTGAATTCTACATATTCACGGATTAATATTTAAGATATCCTAGTAAAGTGCCAATGAAATTGTGTTAATATGACATTTTCGAGTACCCCAATGAAAAGAATATCAAGCACTGGATAGATTTAGCTGAATAAACACCTAGATCTAGGATCAGAGAGACTTTAAGTGAGATCGCTTGACAATCATGATGAGGAACTTAAGATACTTCTAACTCATCCATCCCTGCCACTTGGTTCTTATAAAAATTTAAAGATGAAGAATAATAATTAGATCTTGAGATCCTAATTCCAGGATTTTTTACTAGTTAAATATACCAACATTTCTTAACAAATGAAAAATAGAAGTTACCTCCTTACTAGGAAATCATAATAATCTACTCACCCATGAATACTTGTTGTTGATATTTTTTCTTGACAAAGAAAAGTGGCAATAAAATCTGCTTTTTTCTTAGTTTCAACAAAGACCATAGTTCTTTCATCACCTAAAAGACAATGAAACATTCAAACTACAAAATTAGGAAAAGAAAAAAAAGCATAGGGTGAGTAGAAAACTGTCTTATCCACCACTGTATTCCCAGCACCTAGACTCAGGCCTGATAGGTAAGAGCAATTCAAATATTTCCTGAGTGGATAAATGTCAAAGATGGAGAGACAAGGACTTTTTCCTACTTTATGACTAAAAAAAAGAAAAAAAAAAAAAAGAAACAACCGCTTACCTTCTGCCTTCATAGGCCAACCAGTAAGTGGAAACTTTAGGGAAAGATAAATGATATCTACCTGCCAACTCTTAGCAGTTCCAAACCTGGCTCAGGCCCTTCATTTCCCTCTCTATAAATAAATGCCTTTGTTCTTCCCACGGTCATAGAATCTTTTATTCTACCTTGACTGCCAGAGGCATTCATAATAATTGCATTCAACCCAGGGTTGACAAACTACAATATTCTATGTTTCAACATTATCTCAATTCAAACCCCTTAATCTCCAAAGTATCTTATGTAAGATATTATCTCAGGGTCTTAACACATTAAAGAATATTTACTTGTTAGCTTGAAGCAGTTAATTGGTTTAAATTCAAGCATGAGCCAGAGACTTTTCCACATGAAGAAATTTTCTATAAAATGTTAGAGAGGAAAGATAATAATCTATAGCCTGAATAGAAGTAACAAGGTGTTACTTTTCATAATCCCACTCCCCCATGTCCCTATCAGCTGTCTCCATTTATTCAATAAACATTCAGCACCCAGTAGATGCCAATATCTATTCTAGATACTGAAAACACAGCAAATAAAACAAAGCACCTACACTCATTGTGGAGAGGTAAATAACAAATATGATGCATTAAGTCTAAAAGAGAAAAAAATTTAGCAGAATAAGGGCCAAATGCGTTTATGCACCCTCTCCAATTAGATGACATCTGAGGACAGATAATACTAAACAAGTGAACTATCCAGATATCTGAGGAAACAGCATCATAGGTCAGAGGTAAGAACAAATATAAAGGTTCTAAGGTACAGGTGTTCTTTATGTGCTAAAAAAAAAAACAAACAAAACAAAAAACAGAAAAGAGATCCCCATCTGGTTTTTATGTTCCAGGCAGAGGAAATATCAAGAACAAAGGCAATGAGGTAGAACCATGTCTGGTACGTGTGGAGAATAGTAATGAGCAAAGTGCAGCTAGAATAGGGTGAGCAATGGAGAACAGCAGGATTGTAGAGGGATAATGGAAGCCATTTCATGAAGTGCCCTGAAATTCACTGAAAGATCTTTACTTTGAGGAGGGAAGCCACTGCGTTTGGAGAAAAGAAGTAGATCTGATCTTTGTTTTAATTTAGCAGCTGATGGGTTCTGATATAGTTTGATGCTAGACAGAAACAAGAGGACAGATCAGATATGTACACTGCAGAAAGAAATCAAAGATGCCTCATATTTTTGTGTCTGAAAACTGGAGTGTTAGTCACTCAGTCACGTCCGATTGATTCT
Organism: Moschus berezovskii; assembly: GCF_049115385.1. NCBI lineage: Eukaryota > Metazoa > Chordata > Mammalia > Artiodactyla > Moschidae > Moschus > Moschus berezovskii. The sequence continues at coordinate 53,998,387 of NC_142477.1, read as the reverse complement.
TTGTGACCCCATGGACTATAGCCCACCAGGCTCCTCTGTCCCTGGAATTCTCCAGGCAAGATACTGAATGGAACTTCCAAAGTAAGACAGTAGGAGTGCAAGAAAGGAAGGTTTCAGAGGTGATATTTAATCTCAGATATCAGACAACCAGGTAGGAAATCAAGAGAATGACTGATTCCTATAGTAATAAATGAGCTATATCCTTGAGACATAGTCATTTTATTAATAAGTAATGATTTTATGTTTTATCAAAACTTATCTTTCAACAGTTTTGGAGATCATTCATCAAGATGCCCAATGCCAAAACTGATTCATTTGATACAGTCAGGTACATAATACCACTATGCAGCTTAAAGCCTTGATCTCATCTTTTCCTGGTTCCCCAGTGTGAATCCTAAAATGGTAATAAAAATTTAACTCTGCTGACACTTCTCTGTTTTTTCCTCTACTAAAAGTTTCAGATTTTTTTTCTAGTTCAGTTTTCTAGTTCTAGTTTTCTATATCCTTTCAGTGGCAGAGATAATGAAAATGTAGTTTTAAGATCAGACCATTCTGTGATCTTTGTAAATGGATTAATGAATTATAATTATTTATTCTGTGAGGTAAAAAATAATACAGAATTCATCTTTTCAGCTTATTTTGTCTATTAGTCCATTGTGAACTAAAATTAAGAATCTAAAAATAATTCTAGCTCTGGTAGCCAAATTGCAATTTTTTGTATATCTGTGTACATTCTTGACCTATATGGCTTAAGCGACAGAACTGAAGCTATCAGCTCTTTATGTACCTATAATACAGAAAGAGGTTTATCTACCACTGTTAATCTACCATTATGTTAATACTCTACGGACAAGTATTAACAAACATAAAGTCTCTTAAATGAGCTCAATTCTGATTGGTTTACACAGATAAATTAGAGAATTGATAGAAATCCATAATTCTAAAAATTATGATTCTAAAAATTCCAGAAATCTAAAATTCCCAGAAAATAGAGAAATTGACTCATAATACTCTAACTATTGGAGAAGGAAATGGCAACCCACTCCAGTATTCTTGCCTGGAGAATCCCATGGACAGAGGAGCCTGGCAGGCCATGGTTCATAAGGTCACAGAGAGTCAGACAAGACTGAAGCAACTAAGCACACACTCTATATCAAATTAAAAACTCTTCCTATAGCAACTAAGCAGAAATATTTTAAGATTCCAAGTTCTCACAATTAAGTGAAACTTTTGATAAACAAGACTAACTTAATAACTTTGGTTTTAAAAATATGCATGTCCTTTCTCCAATTTATCAGTGTTAAGTAGAAAACAAACATATTTTATTTTACTTGGGTTTTTCTTAATGTATGAAGATTTGCCAATCAAATTAATATTCTCTGTAATGTTTAAGTGCATGAAAATTTAAATCTGTGTTCAACTAAACTGACTATTCAACATTATCTACTGTTTTGCATACTGTCATCTAAAAGATAATTTCTAAGGTCTTTGGCTTTAGGTTAAGTTAAAACAGTAGACTATACTGAGTTAATTAAATTGATAATCACTGAATACAGGATAGAATTTGCTTGTTATTTTTCATATATTATAGAGAGGCAATATCTTTGAGTCATAATAAGGAAGACACTCAATTTTGCTACTTTAAGTGTAAAAGGATATGTGTGGCGTAGAAAGTAGAATAGAAAGTTCATGAGTTCTGGTAGACAGACTCAATGTCTCTGTATGGTATCTCTCAATTGTCCATCCCTGCCTCTAGTTTCCTCTATGAAACAGAAGTGAACTTTGGTTAAAAGTAATAATTAACATAAGTGGTCGAGACTATACTAGGAGTAAAATTGACCAAGAAATATAAACTGTTTTTGTATTTATTTTTCAAGGAAAGAAAAAGTAAAATTTCCCCAAATTTGCAGCTCTCAAAATTTTGGTCTATGACTCTTTTAAAAAAACTCAAAAAATTATCAACAATCCCAAAGAGTTTTTGCTACATGGGTTCTAACAATTAACATTTACCACCCTAAAAATTAAAACCAAAAAATTTTTTTAATATTTACTGGAACATTCTGCATGTTAAAATAATTTTAGTATAATTATGAAAATTGTTTTTACCTCACAGACTCCCTGAGAGCATCTCAGGGACTCTGAGGAGGATTCATTTTGTCCTAAAGTATCAGTTTTCTCTAGAATATGAAAAATGCACAATGAAAGATAAAACCCAGAAACTGAATTTTACACAAGTTTATAATATGTAAGTCTTAAAAAAAAAAAGCTATGTACTTGTGTTAAGTCACTTCAGTGGTGTCCGACTCTTTGCAAAACCATGGACTGTAGCCCGCCAGTCTCCTCTATCCATGGGATTCTCCAGGCAAGAATACTGGTGTGGGCTGCCATGCCCTCCTCCAGGGGGCATCTACCTGACCTAGGGATCAAACCCACATCTGCGGATCCTACATTGAAGGCTGATTCTTTACCACTGAGCCACCAGGAAAGCACCCCCCCCCCAAAAGAAAGGATGAAATGTGTTAAAATTTTAACAAATTGAATCAATTTGCATGGAACTATTTCCTGATTTACTGTTTAATGCCTTTACTTACAATATGAAAGGTTCTTCTTTCTCTTCCTTATAATCAGCCTATATAGCAGATTCTTTTCACTTTAATATGTTTTTGGTTGTTTAAAGAAAAAACGACCTTTATGAAAGATCTATTGTTCTTTATAACCACGTTACCTTCTACTCTTTTTAAATGCTTTGTCATTTCAATTAAATTACTACCTAAGAACTAAGTAATCTTGTACTAGTAAAATGTTCAACTCTCTTCCAACAACTTTTGATTTTGTTTTTCTAAGATCAGAATATAAATTTAGACTTAACAGAAGCACAAGATATTAAGAAGAGAATACACAGAAGAACTGTACAAAAAAGATCTTCATGACCCAGATAATCATGATAGTTTGATCACTCACCTAGAGCCAGACATCTTGGAATGTGAAGTCAAGTGGGCCTTAGGAAGCATCACTACGAGCAAAGCTAGTGGAGATGATGGAATTCCAGTTGAGCTATTTCAAATCCTGGAATATGATGCTGGAATATAATATGCCAGCAAATTTGGAAAACTCAGCAGTGGCCACAGGACTGGAAAAGGTCAGTTTTCATTCCAATTCCAAAGAAAGCAATGCCAAAGAATGCTCAAACTACCGCACAATTGCACTCATCTCACACACTAGCAAATAATGCTCAAAATTCTCCAAGCCAGGCTTCAGCAATATGTGAACCATGAACTTCCAGATGTTCAAGCAGGTTTTAGAAAAGGCAGAGGGAACCAGAGATCAAATTGCCAGCATTCGCTGGGTCATAGAAAACACAAGACAGTTCCAGAAAAATATCTATTTCTGCTTCATTGACTACGCCAAAGCCTTTGACTGTGTGGATCACAATAAACTGTGGAAAATTCTTCAAGAGATGGGAATACCAGACCACCTGACCTGCCTCTTGAGAAATCTGTATGCAGGTCAGGAAGCAACAGTTAGAACTGGACGTGGAATAACAGACTGGTTCCAAATAGGAAAAGGAGTACGTCAAGGTTGTATATTGTCACCCTGCTTATTTAACTTATATGCAGAGTACATCATGAGGAACGCTGGGCTGGAAGAAGCACAAGCTGGAATCAAGATTGCCGGGAGAAATATCAATAACCTCAGATATGCAGATGACACCACCCTTATGGCAGAAAGTGAAGAGGAACTAAAGAGCCTCTTGAGCAAAGTGAAAGAGGAGAGTGAAAAAGTTGGCTTAAAGCTCAACATTCAGAAAACTAAGATCATGGCATCCATTCCCAGCACTTCATGGCAAACAGATGGGGAAACAGTGGAAGCAGTGACAGACTTTATTTTTTTGGGCTCCAAAATCACTGCAGATGGTGACTGCAGCCATGAAATTAAAAGACGCCTACTTCTTGGAAGGAAAGTTATGACCAACCTAGATAGCATATTAAAAAGCAGAGACATTACTTTGTCAACAAAGGTCCATCTAGTCAAGGTTATGGTTTTTCCAGTGGTTATGTATGGATGTGAAAGTTGGACTACAAAGAAAGCTGAGCACCGAAGAATTGATGCTTTTGAACTGTGGTGCTGGAGAAGACTCTTGAGAGTCCCTTGGACTGCAAGGAGATCCAACCAGTCCATCCTAAAAGAGATCAGTCCTGGGTGTTCATTGGAAGGACTGATGTTGAAGCTGAAACTCCAATACTTTGGCTATCTGATGTGAAGAGCTGACTCATTTGAAAAGACCCTGATGCTGGGAGGGATTGGGGGCAGGAGGAGAAGGGGACAGCAGAGGATGAGATGGTTGGATGGCTTCACCAACTCAATGGACATGGGTTTGGGTGGACTCTGGGAGTTGGTGATGGACAGGGAGGCCTGGCGTGCTGCAGTTCATGGGGTCAGAAAGAGTCGGACACGATTGAATGACTGAACTGAACTGATAAATTAAGAAGAAATCCACCTAAAGTACTTCTGAAATTTCTCAGAGAACCCCAGAGAAAAGGCAGGCTTTTTATTTCACCATATAAAAGAGAGGCTAAAAATAATTAAGCTTATATAGCATGTTATTACTTTTAAGAGTTGTGTGGTAAGAACTGCTTTATCAGAAGACATTAAGCTTTCCCTAGGTTGAATTGCATAGGTAAAATGTTATTCATACATTTCAAAACTGTTTACTTTATGAGAAGTCCCTAGAATTATGTAAATTCCCTTGCTGTTCATAATATTTTTTTTAAACTTCAGGAGAAACACTGACCAAGACACTTATGAAACAACTCTAAACAGGTTTTCTGTATATTTCAGAGGCTTGGAGGTACACTGCTCCATACAACCAAATTTGTTTGTAGCATTATTCTTATTCTCAGCCTTCATCACATCTTCCATATTTAACAATGATCACTAATAACTTAACCACAATCATTCTCTGTCAACTACAGTTTCTATTTTGTTTTGATGCTTGTCCAAAGACTTTCTATAAACCAGAGAGTTTCTATCATCAGTGAAGAACAGACTCAAGTCTTGTGGGAAAGGACTGTTTCAGGCACTTCAAACTATTGATACCTCAAGGTAGAAGGCTATAAACTGACATTCTGACACCTTGCAAAGATCACTGAATTGAGGATAATTTCTAGAACTGTTTATATTCCAAAAGCAGATGGAATCTGCTGACAGATTCACTGAAACAAGAATCAATTACATTAAAAATGTGGGGAAATTTAGAAGAGAGGAATTCACTTAAATTTCTAGGTACTGTAAATGGTACATGAAAAGTATCTCAGACTTAGTTTCCTATTCTTCAGAGACATTTACAATTTCAATCTCAGATTTCTTATGAAAACTATCTAGAAGTTAATTTTGTGACTTTCATAGTTGTTCAATATTGTATGGTTCTAGATTTGTGAAACAAACTCGAAGAGGCCTTTGTTATGGAACAGTCTTGCTGCACCTATGAAAATAGGCCAAACATAATGAGACCAGCCTTTCTTATGATCAAGAATAATCTGAGATTATTGTGACTATGTGGGAATACAGGTTGTCAGAAAAAACTGTTGAAGACTCCAAAATAAGCAAAGCTGATACTGACTAGCATACCCTTCAAGGTTGTCTGTACCTTTTACTACCTTTGTTTTATACCTCTACTGCAACTGAGAGCAATGCAAATGATTCTTATCGATAAAAATACAAATGAAAATCTTCCCTCAAATGTAACAGATTATTACACTTTGTGAATATTGATCTATTTTGCATCTATTTATAAATTCATCTTAGTCTTCCTGATATCCTACAAAGAAATGTGTTCTTTGAATTCTCCTCTGAACTGGCTATAACATCTTACTAGTTCCCTTTGTAATTAATGAGCTCAATAAAATATTTGACACCTGTTCATTTAAAATTATGAAAAAGGCAGTTGGTATACTACTATGAAATAATGAAAGCTATACATTTTAAAAGCAGAAGAGGAAAGCTACCAGATTTAAGTTAATGATTAGAAAGAGATAAATTTACAAGAACAAAAATATGTAAAATATACAGCATAACATTTCTGTGCAAAATAAAAAGAAATCAAGAATAATAAATTATGAACTACAAAACATTTAACCTTCAAACAATATAGAAGTATACCAACAATGCTTACATGCTGACCTCAAAGGTTTCCCAAAGGGAAACCAGAACTTCTGAAACACTATCTTCAGCAGAATTATTCTCAAACTTCATTCCATAAATTCATATATAAAAAGTCTTAAGATAATTATACTAGAAATGTGCTCTAACTTCAGCAAAACCATGTATTACTTATCTCTTGCTGCATTTGGAACTTCAGTTTATACTGGGCAAGTTATTTGACATCTCTGTATTTCAGTGCCTTAACCTTAAAATGAGGATAACAAACCCCACCCTCAGAAGGTTGTTTTGAGAATTAAATGAGTGAACACATGTAAAACAATCAGAATAGTATATGGCCCACAGCAATTATTATTTTTATTTTGCATGCAACAGTACATGCTATGAAACATATTATGAAGTAAAACTAATAACATTTCTCAAACTCAAGATGAATATTTGGTTTTTTTTTCTTTTTGCAGCTTGAGGCAGTTGTAAAATAACTTAATGGAGCTTTTTACAACTGTGTATTCTATAGTATTTTTTCATTTGGTGAAATTTTAACTGTTAATGTTTTTGGCATTGTGCTTTGTACCATTTATTAAATAAAAATTAAAAAAAAAATAAAGCTTTCTAATGTGTAAACAAGAAGCTAATATCTCATTTTCAAATAGTGTTCAGTTATGGTTTTTAAAAGTTTTTTTTAATATAAAACACAGAAAAAACTGAAGATTAGAAGCCTTTTAAAAGCATTTCTAAGTCAACTTCTTATTTGACAGTTTCTTGCCTTTTTGTTCCCCATTCCTAACACTGACTTCAAACTGAAACAGACACTTAAAATGGAGGATGAGGAGAAAGGATCCATCTGATACATTTAGCCTGTGAGGCAACAAAAAAATATTAAGATGGCCATTTTATAAAATTTTATTTCCAGGCACAAACTAAAGCTATCTCAATCAAACAAAGAAATACAACTTTCCATAAAAACTGGCTTTTTTGAAGGGAGGGATAGAGTTTCTCATCACCATTGTAAGGAATAGAATTAGACCTTTAGAGTCCCTTCTAACTCCAAAATTCTTTGAATATATGAATACAGGAAGCCTTAGAGAACAAAAACTGGGAATTAGAAATACAGCAAAGATCTTACTTTTAGTGGAGTAAATAGAGCTTGATATAAAGATACGTTACTAATCCTTTCAATTTTCTAAAACAAGAACATATATATTTCTGCTGGAATAGTTTTTGGTCAAGCATTGTTAAAGTCTCAAACTCTTCCTATTTTTTTTAACATTTACAGAGGAGAAAGAACTATACTGCTATATAATTTACCAGAAAATCAAATCATAAGAAAAACAACTTTAGAGGAAGAATAAACAGTGAAAACTTATTTAACTCATGCCAAATAATGCTTAAAGTCATTTCTAAAAGTAATTTTTGTAAAAATCAAAATCATAACAAAAGATGATCAACATAAGATACCTATGTTTCGTAGAATTTCAACAAGTTTTTCTCTTTTTGAGTACTGGCCAACTTGAAGAACGGTCTGCTGAACATCTCGACATGCTCCACCCACTTGCCCAACAGCAACAAACAAATAATTCGACTTTAAAAACTCCCCAGCCAACCTTGAAAGACAAAAGAGTATTCCTTAACTTATTCTCTTCCATTAATACTAATAATATTCACTGAATTCCTGCAAGTGTTACTTCAACATTTATAAGCCAGATTATAACATTTATAAGCTGGATTATAACAGTCATCATAAGAAATGGTAAATGTTACGTCATCCAAGTATTACTTTCAAATATCATTGTAAATTGTTAGCATTTTGCAAAACACTTATTATGAATGAAAAAGTCTGTGTCAAATGATGGGTAAGTAATTGCAAGTGGATGCCCTGACCACACGAAACTATATAAAATGTGTATACAACAATAATTAAAAGTATGCTAAACTATCAGACTACAACAAGAAGGAATTTTTTTAATTAAACATTAAAATGCAAACCTACAACAAAAAAATCTGTTCTTCATTCAACGTCTTCATATATGTTATTTATAAGAGTTGTTTCCTGAAAATATGAGCTGTTAAATTAGTATACTCCAAATGAACTATAATATTCTGAGCAAACCAGATCTTAAGTCAATGCTTTTCACATCATGACAAACATAGAAAATGATAATATCTGTAGAGCATAACTTGTGAAAAAAATGAAACCAGGTGAACAGACTAGAGGCTAGACCACACCAAGCTGCAGATGCTCTCCCCAAAGTGAGGGTATCAGCATCTTGACACACACACAACTCACAGACAACATATAATGAAGAAGCCCTGCTTTAGATCATAGAAACATGGGGTTGGGAGAAAGGGAACTGCCAATTACAGACCAAGTTTGGGAGGTAAAAAGAGGAGGTCATGAGCAGTACTCCTCTCTCCTACATAGCAATCTTACTTTCTAGTCATCTCCTAGCATATCAAGAAAATAGTTCAAACTCCGCATATCTAGAATCTTAATAAATCACTGCTGCTTCTTTTTCTTCATCTGCTCTCTTACCATAACAGAAAAACTTCTTGTTCATACACTACTTCTAGAGTCAAGAACCCTTTCATCCAGGCACAAACCCTGACATTATCTGAAATTCTTAATTATCAATCATCCTTTACACTCATTAAAATATATACTGAGTGCCTATGAGGCATATGTGGTATAAGATACTGTGTGTATAAAGATGAATATGATTGTCTCTGCCTGTGTTGCTCATATCAAACAGCATAAATATAGCTATATAAAAGCAATTACTGTAATTTAAAAATAGCTTATTAGTTTAATATTTACATATTTTAATTATTTAATGCTTTACTATAGTAAGCTAGTGCTACAATAGTTAACACTGACTGAACCTTACTAAATTACAAGAAAACTGAAAAGTGTTTTAAATAGTTTCTTTCACAAGATAGAGGGTTCCTTTACAAGACTGGCAGGAAACGGATGAAATGATGTCTATTAAGAGTCTTCTAGCTTGATTTAAGGAAGCAGCAAGCAAGAACATGAAATAGAAAAGCACTCTATGCAGAAGGAAAGAAGAAATAAGGATAAATAATGAAGAGGAACAGAATTTGGCTTGCATAGCCAATAGGAAATACTCTAAATAAGCCAGAAAAACATCATTCCAAGGAATAAAGTGACAAATGAGGCAAAAATTGTCATGTATAAAAGCATTTAAAAGTTGGTTAGTCTATGGAAATGGAAACACATGGGAGAATTTATGTCAAATAAATGGCGATAAAGATCAGACTCAGTTTTGTAATTTTAACAGCCCCAAAGTCAAACTACAGACATATTAGAAAGCTACTATCAATGAGCAGAGGGGAACTGAAAAGGACCTAAAATAAGGCGGTAAATAGAGAAGAAACTAACAAATTTGCAATATTTTAGAGATAACTGACAAGCTGAATACTTTTGAAGGGCAGAGTTAAAGGAATATGAGGGAGGAATCAACATGCTTCCACGACTCTGGTTTCGAAAGACCTTGAAGCCAACAAGGAAAACTGGAAAGAAAGAGGGAGTTGAAGAAGAGGTTCAATTTTGTACCTGATGAACATGAGTTACTGGTAATTCATCTAAGAGGAAAAATAATCTTGAAGAGTTAAATCTAAAAGTCTGAAGCTGAGGAGAGAGATTAAGCATACAGGTAATAATCAGGCTGTTCGTTTTTTGATATTAATTTATACAAGTTAATACATTAACTTATACAAGTTTTTCATGTATTTTGAATATTAACCCCTCATTGAACATACTGTTTACAAATATCTTCTCCAAATCAGTACACTGTCTTTGGGTTTCTTCATGATTTCCTTCATAGTGTAAGACAAACAACCCAATTTTTTTAAATGGGCAGAGGTCTTGAATAGACATTTTCCCAAAGAAGACATACAGATGGCCAATAGGCACATGAAAAGATGCTCAATAACACTAATCATCAGGGAAATGCAGATCAAAACTACAATGAGCTATAACTGCACACCTGTCAGAATGGCTATTATCAAAAAGACAAGAAATAACAAGGGTTGGCAAGATGTGGAGAAAAGAAATCCACATGCACTGATGGTGGGAGTGAAACTGGTACAGCCACTATAGAAAACAGAATGGGCATTTTTCAAAAAATTCAAAATAAAACTACCACAGGAAGCAATTCCACTATTAAGTAAATATCTGAAAAAAATGAAATCACTGAAATGAAAAGATACAGGTATCCCAATGTTCATAGCAGCATTATTTAAATAGACAAGATAGGAAAACAACCTAAGTTTCCATCAACAGATGAATGGATAAAGAAGATGTGGTATATATACACACACACACACACACACACACAATGGAATATTACTCAGCCATAGAAAATAATGTAATTTTGCCATCTTCAATAACATGGATGAATCTGGAGGTAATTATACTTAGTAAAATAAGTCAGAAAAAAGCAAATACTGTATGTTTTCACTTATAAGTGGAATCTAAAAAATAAAACAAAGGAACAAATATAACAAAACAAATAGACTCAGATATTGAGAATAAACCAACAGTCACCAAAAGGGAGGGGGCCAAGAGAGTAGTAAAAGAGGTGAAGAGGATTGAGTTACAAACTACTAGGTATAAAATAAGTAAGTTACAAAGACAGTATGCACAGCATAAGGAACATACTTAACATTTTATAACTTTGTATGGAATATATTCTATAAAATATTAAATTGCTAAGTTGTACACTTCTCTCATGCATTGGAGAAGGCAATGGCAAGCCACTCCAGTACTCTTGCCTAGAAAATCCCATGGATGGAGGAGCCTGGTAGGCTGCAGTCCGTGGGGTCGCTAAGGGTTGGACACGACTGAGAGACTTCACTTTTCACTTTCACACATTGGAGAAGGAAATAGCAACCCACTCCAGTGTTCTTGCCTGGAGAATCCCAGGGACGGGGGAGCCTGGTGGGTTTCTGTCTATGGGGTCACACAGAATCGGACACGACTGAAGTGACTTAGCAGTAGCAGTACACTTGAAACTAATACAATATTGTAAGTCAACTATACTTCAATCAAAAAATTACAGGCAATAAGTTTGGGAGAGCATACAGGTAGAAATGCAAGCCAAGGATATGGATGCTACAATGGTTCAGCTGTACAATGCTGCTGCTGCTAAGTCACTTCAGTCGTGTCCGACTCTGTGCGACCCCATAGACGGCAGCCCACTGGGCTCCTCTGTCCCTAGGATTCTCCAGGCAAGAATACTGGAGTGGGCTGCCATTTCCTTCTTCAATGCATGAGAGTGAAAAGAGAAAGTGAAATCGCTCAGTCGTGCCCGACTCTTAGCGACCCCATGTACTGCAGCCTACCAGGCTCTTCCGTCCACGGGCTTTTCCAGGCGAGAGCACTGGAGTGGGTTGCCATTGCCTTCTCCGCAGGGAATATGCAGAATGCGAAAAATGGACTTCAGATGGAATAATAGGCAATTTGTAACATTTAAAAGCAGATACTAAAGCAATCATTCAGTAGCAACCAAAGATCTTTAGGGAGTATATGGGTCTCTGAATCAAGGGATATAAGCTAGAGTGGCCCATTTACCATCACTCCCAGTGACCCACATGGGAAATTGTGCTTACTGCACCAACTGTTAAGTATTGGAGGTCTTGGTTCCCAAAGAGAGAACAGTTCCACCAGAGAAAACAGGAGTTTTACTGAACTGTATAAGCTAGAGCTACTGTATGGGTACTTCAGATTCCCTGTTGCCAAGGGATTAGCAGGCAGAAAGAAGAGTCACCATTCTAGCAGGAATATGTCATGCTAACCTCAGAACTCACAGACCATACAGTGTATATATGATACTCAAATATCTGTCAACAATTAGTACATAAATTTTCTAACACAAGTGCAATTTCCCCAAGCTCTATAATTTGGGGTCGAAGAGGGGGTACCACCATAAAAATAATTTCATTTAGTAAGCACTTACTAAATCCTAGCTAGGTGCTACGTGCTCTCATTTTCTCACTCACACAGCCCCATACACTCTAATAAAATGCGATGCTAATGCAAAGCCAGGAATTAAGGTAAGAAACAACAAAAAATATAGTAAACTTTTTAGAAATACTTTTAATCTATGTTATAATCCTAAACTTTTTTAAAAAGTAAATCTCTCAAGAATAAGATATTCACATTGTTTCTCTTGTTGTAAAAGCATTTTAGTACATAGCAGCTACTTCTAAGAAGAAAAAATCTACCTTTGTATTTCTTCCGGAAAAGTTGCACTGAACATAAGGGTCTGACGCTGTTCCTTTGATGGCATTCCTGGGCAGGAAATTAACTTTTTCATCTCCGGTCCAAAACCCATATCCAGCATGCGATCAGCTTCATCCAAAACTAAGTATTTGACTTGTCTGAGACCAATCTTTTAGGATAATTTCAAGGGTTAGAGCAGAGAATGCATACTAGTTAGTATAGTAGTTGATATAGTAAATGAAAATATTCTCATCAAGTCTAACTATTAATATATTCTCAAAGATGAAGATTAGAAATCAATGCATACAATGATGAGACCACTGGTATGGTCAGGTAATAGTATCAGTCAGTGTTCATTTCAGTTCTCAATTTTGTCTTATGTTATAAAACATTTCATAATACTGAAAGAAACCAAAACATTTAGATCAGTATTACACAATAGACCTTTCTGTAATTACTTAAAAATTCTATATCTTCATTATTAGCCAGTAGCCATATGCAGCCATTAAGCACTTGAAATGTAGTTAGTGCGCCTGAAGAACGAATTTTTAATTTTATATCAGTTAAAATGTAAATATCCACATGTAGCTAGTGACTACTGTATTGGACAGCACATATCTAGACTATATTATCTGATAAAGTCAGGTTATTTAATGTAAGAAATAAAATTTCTTAATAGCATGACATTATCAAATGACCTATAACTGACAAATTTATTTCTAACTCCTTTAAACCCTTAATAAATCCCTGATTCTCTAATCACTTAGGAACAACTGGGAAACTTTTCTTACCTATCATGACTACTTGGTGCTAAAAACAGAAGCACATATTTGCAAAAAGAAAACAAGTGATTTTGTTACCCTATGGAAGATGGGAAACAAGGTGGAAAATCAAGGTGAATTTCTCTGGATACTCTTAATAAGTACCATAAGAAAAATTCCTTTCTGCAGAAAGAGCATATTTTTAATAATCCCTTTAAAACAGTCTTTAAAAAGCAAAGCAGGGTCATGAAAGTGAACTGAAAATACTGATATAGAGATGTAATAATGTGGTATATGAATACTGAAAATAAACAGCCCTAAAATCTCTCTCCAAAGTCAGAAACTTAACAATCCTGGATAATATCACTCTCACACTTAAAACAGGAGACAAAATTACTGATGCCACAAAGGTTTTCTTCCAGGAAAAAAAAAATTATTTCCTCAAGACATATATGAAACTAGAAAAAAGCAATGATTTCATTTTTCTCCCAGTGTAGTGGGTCTAGGATATGGATTCTGGAATCAGATCCAGATTCTAACCCTATCACTTACTAGAGCTAACTTAGAGATTAAAATAAATTACATAATCTCATTAGAAGCTTGTTTTCCAAAGTGTAAAATGAAAAATACTATTTACCTATTTGTATTAAGATTTATATAAGAAAGCATTCAAGGAATCAGATGGGAGCCTAATACACAAATGGTGCTGTAATGAACATACACGTCTTCACACAAATTTCTCTCTTTCCCAAACAAAACAATTACTAGTCAATCTCACAACTTTGTTATCCCTCTAGAGCCTACCTTTTCTTTGCCTATGATATCCATCAGTCTCCCAGGAGTAGCACATAATATGTTACAGCCTTGTACTATTTGTCGAATTGAATGCCCCAACTGGGTTCCCCCATATGTGACAACTGCTCTTACACAAGTCCTATTGACAATAAAAATAAATGTCATTTTCTAGTTGCCTGAAAATTAGTCATTTGTTTTTTAATGAAATCCATAAAGAGCTAATACATTCAACATTCTTTTACAATCCTTCCAAGAAAGTTGAAAAGCTGCGGGAAAAAAATATTTGCAACCTGTCTGACAGAGCTCTTCAAAACCAATGATAAACACAACCAACACCCACACAAAAGGCCAACAACATGAACAAATGTTCATTAAAAATACAAATGAACACTGTAAGTTCAATATTACTTTTAAAAGCAAAAAAGCAAAACAAATGAAGTCTAACAAAATTTTCCCTCAAGTGTGATAATGCCATATTAGCCAGTGTAGGGAAATTGGCACTCGGGGATAAACTGATACAATCCCTTTTACAGTTTTAGTCTCTATTTAAATTTTAAAACTTATTTTTCCCAATAAATTCACATATAGCAATTTTCCCTTCAGATACATCCCCACAAATGGGGATGTAAAGATAATTATGTAATATATTCACTGCTAACATGATTTTTAGTATTGAAAGACTCAAAACTATCTGTCTAACAATAAAAAAACAGAATTATAGGCCTTCCATACAAAAGAACACTGAGCATCTATAAAGAGGAGTACATTTCTATAGTAAGTGTTAGCTCCAACATACACCATTTTTTTTTTAAAGGGTGGCAACCAAGCTTAGTATGCTAAGATTTGTTGAGAGGAGAATTAAAGTGCATACATGTGCACCAGCTCTTTCTATACTATTTCACATAAAACTGGTAATAGTGTGTAAACTTTGAAGGGGAGGATTAAAGATAGACAGTTAAGATACTTCTCAGTTTTTTGCTACAAAAATGTTCCAACAAATATCCACATACTAATACACATTCTGTGCATACATATTATCTGAAATATCATTATTGGTTTTTTTAAAAAAAGAAAACTTTTATCTTTTACTTGATTTACAAGTTTGAAAAGCAACACAGTACATGAGGGTCAGTAAGAAATAAACACTGGTATAAGCAATGTACATCTACTTCTTACAAAAGATCTGTCAAGCTTGACATTAAAAGAATTTTAATAACTTTAGTTTTTTTCTCCTAATTTCAAACAAACTGATTTATACAAAATAAAAGGTGAAGGTTCTAGATAGAAAGCTCTAAAGAATTGTACAGAAAAACACTAATATACCAACAGATAAATGGGTAGACAACAAATGGATAATTCACAGGGAAAATGTACAAAGCGTTCAAAAAGTAGTTCAACCTCTCAATAACCAAATAAATGAAAACATGAAGATAGCTGTAGTGATTTTAAAATACGTACACAAAGTCTTCAATACACCTTCCTTTAAATGTAGATCCTAACTCCCTTCCTCCAAAGATGTGTGCAAGGCTGGCTTCATAGGTATATAACCTGTGCAGTCACAAAGAGTCCTATGCTTAAAAAAAACCTAAGCTTGGTTTAATATTCTACTTGCTGATTTAAAATTCATCATAATTTTTTAACAAAGGACCTTGTATTTTCATTTTGGGCTAGTTCTCACAAATTATATAGCCAGTCCTGAGTATGAGCTAGACTTAGTGACTTGCTTAGTAATGAACAGAATACAGCAAAAGTGACTGCAACTGTCTTACAAAAGTCACAGAAACCTCCTCCTTGCTCTTTCTCACTGACTCTTCAATCTAAGTGAAGCCAGCTGTCATTTCCTAGAGACAACCATTCTTACAGAGAGATCCAACAAAGCCAGATGACTGTAATTCTAGATGACATCTTGTCTGCAACCTCATGAGATGCCAAGCCAGAAACACCCAGCTAAACTGTTCTTCAATTCCTAACCCTCAGAAACTGTAAGATAATAATATGCATTGTTTTGAGCAACTAGGTTTTAAGGTAAGCAGCAACAGATAACTAATACAATACCAAACAGGGGCAAAGTGTATACTGAAGTTAACATTTTCAAATACTGCTGGTAGAATGCAAGCTTTAAAATAACTTCATATTCTTTAACATTAAATCTATAAAAATCTACTCTAATAAAATACTTAAAACATAAAAGTAGAAAAAGTTTATAAGCAAGCTGTTCATTAAAGCAAGAATTGCTTTTATTTATAGTAGCCCAAAATTAGAAACAACTTAAATCTCCCAAATAGAGAAATAAAATACAAACACATGGACAATCTTACAGTCATCAAAAATTAGGTCTGATTGTTAAAATAAGCAGTTATCCATTTTATGAAGTTATGTGTTAAAGAAACATTAACACACAGAAAATTATTAGGAATAGAAAATAGAAAATTATTAGGAACACCATAAACTCATTTTTAAACATATACTTAAAAACTACCAGAAAACACATGACTATGTATACTGTTTTATCGTTCTACTTCTATCATCTAATTTTTAATAAGCATTTTTAAAAATAGATTCTATAAACAAGATTATGAAAAAGTCAACTTCAGTCAAGTAACACCAAATTAAATTATATGACTGCATTCTTATTCATGTACTGAGTTCTTCCCAAAATAAATACAATAATTCTCTAAAAGAAAAACTTGTTTGTGCGTGGCATTTCAGATGTACTTACCCAAAAGAAAATTTTCTGGCTTCCAAATAGATCTGATTGATCAACTCTCTAGTTGGTGCTACAATAATACACTCTGGTTCCTGCAGTTCTTTAAAACGACTGGCAGTTATTCCATCACGCATCATATGAGCCAAAATTGGCAAGAGAAAAGCTGCCTAGAAGTTAAATTGCATAACTTACAAATTTATAGGGCATCATCCTTTTCCCTATGGCAACCTATTCCTCATGTCTTTATATCCTTTAGCTTCTTCTTTCATCTTTTTGATAAATTTAAAATGAGAAAGGGAAATAATTTTTATTTCAATGAGTTTCTAACATTTTGGTCGTCATGCTCATATTATAAAATATAAAATGTTTGATAAAGTTAATCTATCTTATGAAACTATCTTTTGTGCTTTTTTAAAAAAAAACACAACCAAAGATTCTAAATAAACAAACATTAACTTATTTTGAGAGGTTAATGAGGAATGTAGCATTTACTCTAAATGATTCCTTTTGAGGTAGAAATAAAATCAGAATGCATGACAAAAGTGGTCCACAAAGCAGAGCAAAAATTGGGAAAACATTAATTTGGATTACTAAATTATCCTTATAAAAATTACATATGGCAAGAGAAACTTTGTGCTACAGTTTTCTTATTAAATAAGACACTAAATCTACCTCCAAAACCACATTTAAGTCACACATTAACTGCTATATTGTACAGCTTATTTTCACGTATTTTCCTTTCAAGACTATTATTTTAAGACTAATATAGTATGAAGCAAGACTATGATCCTGGAAATGACAGTCTTTAATGCTCATCTCATGCAACCCTATTTAATTCACAAATCTCACAGTTTAGTCCTAAGACCAACTTGGTCCCATCAGAGTTCGTTTAGAATTAGCATAACCAGAGGTCACTTCATACTAAGGACCAGGTACCGTACATAGACAACAACAGTACATACAGCTATTTCTCATTCTCTTGACTCCAAAACTGTATCAGCTATCACACTGTTGTTGTTAGTCGCTAAGTTGTGTCCAGTTCTTTTTGACCCCGTGGACTACAGTACGTCAGGCTGCTTTACTATCTCCGGGAGTTTGCTCAAATTCATGTCTATTGAGTTCGTGATGCCATCCAACTATCTCATCCTCTGTTGCCCCCTTCTCCTCCTGCCTTAATCTTTCCCAGCATTAGGGTCTTTTCCAATGAGGTGGCTCTTTGCATCAGGTAGCCAAAGTATTGGCACTTCAGCATCAGTCCTGACAGTGAATATTCAGGGCTAATTTCTTTTAGGATTGATTTCTCTGATCTCCGTGCTGTCCAAGGGACTCTCAAGAGCCTCCTCCAGCACCACAGTTTGAAAGCGTCAATTCTTTGGCTTTTAGCCTTCTTTTCACATCCGTACGTGACTACTGGAAAAACCTTAGCATTGACTATAAGGACCTTTATAAGCAAAGTGGTAAATTTCTGCTTTTTAATATGCTGTTTAGGTTTGTCATAGCTTTTCTTCCAAAGAGGAAGTGTCTTTTAATTTCGTGGCTGCAGTCACCGTTCACAGTGATTTTGGAGCCCAAGAAAATAAAATCTGTCACTATTTCCACTTTTTGCTTCCCATCTATTTGCCATGAAGTGATGGGAAAAACTTTACATTACATAAATTATTTTTTCCCTTGCTCTTATAATCAAAGGTCTTATAACCTTTGGTGATTTGACTCTCAGTTGTTTTGTTTTAAATATTATGTCCCACAGAAGGAGCTGAATACACTTCTATCAACTGCAAAACACTACGCTAGAAATAGTTCAAAATTCTTTCTTCAAAAGTACACAAACTTCAATAAAACCAGAAATCAGAGGCAAAAACATGAGTATTTATGACGGTTCACTAAAATCATCTACTTGGGAAGAACCAAAGTTCAAAAAGTGACAGTTTGAATACTGGGCAAAATATATGTAGGGAAGTGACTTACAGTCTTTCCAGAGCCCGTCTGAGCACAAGCCATCAAATCTCGTCCTCCTTGTATAATAGGAATACTGTATTTTTGCACAGGAGTAAGCTTAGCATAACCAGCTTTAGCAATGTTGTTATTCAGTGTCTGACAAAGATTAGCTTCTTCAAAAGTCTAAAAAAATTCAGGGGGCAGTGGTTAAATTCCATGTATCATACACTAGTCGTTCCATAAACATATTCCATTTGAATTAGTTTCAAGTTGTTAATTCTACTTTATATAATACATATGCCCCCATTCAAAAGTAATATCTAAAACCTCTACGTGATTACTTGATAGAAATTAAGGAATATTCCATATAGACAATGGCTCTAAAAACTTGTTCAGCCCCCTCAAAACCTGTGATACAAATAACTCTGATCAATAAAAATGGTTCATTATCCACACGGGACTCTGGGCTCCCCCACTCCTTAGAAAAATCACTCCCCTAAGATGCACTTTCTCACCACATACGTAGAAAGCAGAAATATTGAATCTTTAGGAAAAGTATCCTTTTTAATAAATTTAAATCAAGTTTGAGGAGGTGGGGAGGAAATATAGTACCCTCCCTTTCAACACAGCAATTAATTCTAATGTAGATATTAGATATGATTCTAAATTTCCAACCTAAGACATTATATACTAAAGATTAAATTTTTGTATTCTTTCATATCAACTTAAAGAAATGTGCCAAATTTTTAAAAAACAAAGTTTGCCTCACAGTCATTACAGAAACAGTACACTGACCAGAATTGCTGGTGGTGGATCATGTCCAGATACTTCTACAAGAATAGTATCATATTTGTCAAAGTTTATGCCTGTCTGATAATGTGCAAAGATGGAGTCCTCATCTTCAGGTGGAGGAGGTGGTATGTAGGTCACTTTTGGTCCTTAGAATTTAAAAGAAAATTTACATTATAAAGACTAGAATAAAAATGAGAGAGAAAACAGACAAAAACCAACAAACTCAAATTTAAAACAACATGCAAATTCCTGGGCTTCCCTGGTGGCTCACTGGTAAAGAATCCACCTGCCAATGCAGGAAACATGAGTTCAATCCCTGCCCCAGGAAAATCTCACATGCCACAGAGCAACTAAGCCCATGCACAGCCAGTGCTCTAGAGCCCAGGAGCTGCAATTACTGAGCCTATGTATCACAAGTACTGAAGACTGTGCACCTTAGAGCCCATACTCTGCAATAAGACCGCAACTAGAGAGGAACCCT
This sequence comes from Moschus berezovskii, assembly GCF_049115385.1. NCBI lineage: Eukaryota > Metazoa > Chordata > Mammalia > Artiodactyla > Moschidae > Moschus > Moschus berezovskii. Next base: position 53,978,516 of record NC_142477.1, on the reverse strand, counting down.
CACTCTCCACAACTAGAGAAAAGCCTATGTAGCAACGAAGACCCAGCACAGCCAAAAGTAAATAAATAAAATTACAAAAAAAGTTCCCAATGTTTACTGTTAAAGTTTTTACTTCAAACTTTTAAAAGTTATCTCTTTAAATATTCTGCATTTGTATTAAAATGAAATATACATTTATGCGGATCACACAAAAATTAATATACCTTGAGTGTCACCACCTTCTCCTCCTTCAGCTTCTGACTTCCAAGAATCTTAAAAGGAATCAAAGCAAAAAAAGACAAATGTTTTCTAAAATTGAGGGGTAAAACAATACTCACTATAAAAATCAAATACCTTATCTAAGGTAAAACTTACTCTTTCCAGAGCCTGTAATTACTTCTTCATTTAAACCTTTGTAACCACCTATTAAAGAAATACACAGTGACAGTCAATATACAAGACTGTGTATATTTTTGTTGCTTGTCTTCAAAGAGAGAAAGTTCTAAATATGGATGGTCCCTTCGAACAAATAATATTTGAGACAATTAAGATTAATAGACTCCTGAATATTTTAAGTTCCCTTAGCACTCAAAATGCTGACTTTATGCAGGTTACGATGTTATAACATATTAGTATCTTGTTTAAGCTGTTATATCTCTTTCCTATTCCTATATTCCTCAACAAAGGAATATATTTTCTAACAGGAACTAGAAGTCCATCTTTGCTGAGATGTCCTCACTATAACCTATAGGTTCTATGATTTGCTAGGACTCAGAACACAGTCGTAACTATGGCTGTGACTTATTACATGGAAAAGATATGGAGCAAAATGAGCAAAGGAAAAACGGGTATGGAGAAAAGGCCAGAGAAGACCAAGTGCAAGCTTTCAAGAGTCACTCCCACTGGTGTCATACAGGGCAAGATGTGACAACATGCTGAAAATGTTTACCAGAGTAATCAATTAGAGATTCAATATCCAGGGTTTCTATGAGGGGCTGATAAAGCAGGCAGGCACCTTCTGCCTGGCATGTACCAAATTTCCCAACTCCCAGAAGAAAAATGGGTATTCATCATAAACCACATTGTTTAACAAACCATTGTTTAGGTACAGTGGACCACTCACACTGGTTAAGGGTGTTGAGATCCCTCCCAAAATCCAAGTTCCCAGAAGTCAGGGAAGGGTCTTTTAAGATGGACTTTCCAAGAAGAGCAGTCAGGCCTATCATGTTAACTCTTTTCCACACACTACCTTTCTGGTTTCTAGACAAGGAATCATTGATTGTGCCACTTTCAGGTACTATCACAAAAAGAATAAGGACTGCATTAGATTTGAAAGGCTAACATATAGCATTTTTATATGTGCACTCTCTAATTTTCTTGTCCTGTATGTCCACGGGTCTTCAAACCCCTTTTCAAACAAGATCTAAGAATTTGTATAAAATATGGTTTCAGTTCAGTTCAGTTCAGTTCAGTCGCTCAGTCGTGTCCGACTCTCCGCGACCCCATGAATCACAGCACGCCAGGCCTCCCTGTCCATCACCAACTCCCGGAGTTCACTCAAACTCAAGTCCACAGAGTCGGTGATGCCATCCAGCCATCTCATTCTCCGTCGTCCCCTTCTCCTCCCGCCCCCAATCTTTCCCAGCATCAGAGTCTTTTCCAGTGAGTCAACTCGTCGCATGAGGTGACCAAAGTATTGCAGTTTCAGCTTTAGCATCAGTCCCTCCAATGAACACCCAGGATTGATCTCCTTTAGAATGGACTGGTTGCATCTCCTTGCAGTATAAGGGACTCTCAAGAGTCTTCTCCAAATAATCTTTTTCTACACTGAAGAAACCAAGAATTTGAAGGAGTGAAGCAGGGAAAAGTGGTTCAAGGGAGTTGCCACTCTGAATGCTCTCAGACTAATAATGATCACAGAATTTTTCAGAGAGGAGTCTGGTGGGCTATAGTCCACAGGGTTGCAAGAGTCAGACACAACATAGCGACTAAACAACAAAAGTAAACAACTTCTCCAAACTGGCCATGCAAATGTATACTCCTCAAAGTATGTATAAAAGCAGCAACAGTTACCTTTAACTTCAAAAATTAAACTTGGATTACAGTCATTTTAACCACTTATAGGTAAACCAAACAAGAACTCACCTCGTCCACTTCCACTACCACTTCTGCTTTGGAAAGTGTCACCATTACCTGTAAGGCATTTGTTTTACAGAATATTCAGAGAAAACACAGCTCCTCTTCAAACACATAAAACATATAGCTATTTCTTTTCAAATACTGAGTAATTTCTCAGAAAACCACCCATCTCCTAATTCTATATTTAACTAAAACCTTTTTCTCGTTTGAACATTTTGTTTAAAGACTTCATTTTTTAGAGCAATTTCAGATTCACAAAAACATTAAGGGGAAAATACAGAGACTTCCCAGATAGTTCCAGTCCTCACACCTGCATATTCCCTCCCTCTGCATAATCAACACTCCCCACAAGAGAGGTATTTTGTTACAGTTGATAAACCTATACTGGCACATCATAATCACCCAAAGTCCATGGTTTACATTACAGCTCATTCATGGTACTGTACAGTGTTTTTTATGTTTGCAAAAATGTATCATGGCATGTCTCCATCATTATAGTATCATCATACAAAGTAACTTCACTACCCTAAAAATGCTCAATGCTCTGTCTGTTCATCCCTTCCCTGAACCAAGCAACCACTCATTTTTTTTCACCCCTCTTCTTATAGTTTTGTCTTTTCCAGAATGTCATACAGAGTTGGAATCATACAGTATATGGTCTTTTCAGATTGGCTTCTCTCACTCAGTAGCACATATTTTGAGCTTCCCCAGTGGCTCAGCAGTAAAGAATCTGCCTGCAATGCAGGAGTCACAGGAGACGCAGGTTCAATCCCTGGGTCGGCAAGATCCCCTGGAGGAGGGCATGGCAACCTACTATGGTATTCCTTCCTAGAGAATCCGACAGAGGAACCTGGTGAGCTATAGTCCATGGGGTTGCAAAGAAGCTGACACAACTGAAGTGACTTAGCATGCACACAGTACGCATTTAAGGCTCCTCCATGTCTTTTCAGGCTTGACAGCTCATTTCTTTTTAATACCACAGTTCCTTTAACTACTTTTAAACATTTTCATCAACAGAATGCTTTTTTTTTTTTAACTTTCTCCTCAAATTCCCTCAGAATCCTTTCTTTGAAACCAAAGGAAACTTTATTTTCCTTCTAACTAAAAATATAACTTATATCTCAAATTAACTGGTAGATAAGAAAGAAGGAATAATTCACAGAGCACAAATTTTATAAGGGAGGGAAAATTGTCCTCGTTCTTCTTCCCTACAAAATCTAAAAAGCAGAGATAATCATGAGCCAATCTAATATACTTAAAAATATATATTGGGTTCAATAATCCTAGTGCTAAAAGCAATGTGAATGATTAATATTCAGTAATAAATTCTATTTCTCACCTGCACCACTTAATGCTGATCTTCTAGAACCAAAAATGCCACCAGAGCGCTGGGTCCCCTCATCTTGTTCATAATCACTATCTAGATTTACAGATAAAAAATCTAGGTTATTTTTTAAAACTTTTAAGTCATGCAGTAAACAGAAAAAAAAAAATCAATTTATGGTGCCAGAAGTTAAAAAGATGCAGGATAAAATAACAGGAAGCATAGTGTTTTTGAAGTATCACACAGGATTTTTCCACAAATTATTTCCTTCAATTATAAATTACTTTCTCAAAATTTTATTAAAATTATCTTATAAAAGTAATCAGAGCTAATACTACACCAAAATATGATATAAGCAAGTTAAATTACCTTTGAAAAACAGCACTGTTACTGCCCCTCAAAATTTCACATTACATAATCTTACTGCTTATTCTCCAGAACAGCATTCCTTGGTACCCACTGCACTCAAATCAAACTTTATTGGTATTAAACAGCAACCCCCTGGATCACTTCACTTTTTAAAAAGTGTGAATTCACTAATCTGCTACACATTTATTAAATCATTATATCAATTTACATTTTTAGTTTCACTACTCTCTTCTCCTCTGTTAAGAGAGACATGCATTCCAAAAGTGACTTCATGAGACAATATCTTAGTACCAAGGAAAGATGACTGGAAAAAAATTTAGGTAGAAAGCCACACTGGTGTAAGAAGGTATAATGGGAGGCTGAGTCATGAGAATGCCACTTATTTGTAAGGTCAGTCATCTTTATCAAAGCTCTGAAATGCTTCACAGCATGTAATATTAAAGAACTGCATCACACAAACTGTTAGAAAGATTCACATATTCTCATTTAATCTATAAGGAATTACATGTGTCTACAAAATAATATTTTACATAGCATAAGTGATTATGTACCAGCCACTATACTAAACCATTTCCATATAGTCATAACAATCTTGTATGTGATAGGTCTTATTTTTAATTGTTTCTTTAATAAATGAAGCACACTATTTGCAATCCACTACTAACTTGGACTTCCTAGACCAAATCCTCCACGGCAACCTCGGAAACTACCTCTTCCACCTCTTCTGGATGATCCTGAAGCTTCTGAATCATTTCTGTCTTGAAAACCTATAATATTAAAACACAAACACACAAAAGACACAACAACCAACAAAGAAATCTTGGGGACATGGTGGCCAAGTTAATTTAAGCCTTGCATAATTCAATGACTTTAATATTTTAAGCCATCAACAGATAGTTACTAAAGAGAAATGCTGTATTTGACTTATAAATGTTCAACTTTGCCAGTAAATAGATAAAAGTTATGATTTTAAAAAAAAATCCACTATTTGCTTTGCGAACAAAACCTAAAAATGACTAAAAAGAAAAAGTGACACCTATAAATACCGCGGTGTTGGAGAAGACTCTTTGAGAGTCCCCTGGACTGCAAGGAGATCCAACCAGTCAATCCTAAAGCAAATAACTTCTGACTATTCATTGGAAGGACTGATGCTGAAGCTGAAACTCCAATACTTTGGTCACATGATGTGAAGAACTGACTCATTAGAAAAGACTCTGATGCTGGGAAAGTTTAAAGGCGGGAGGAGACGGGAACAACAGAGGATGAGATGGTTGGATGACATCACCAACTCAATGGACATGAGTTTGAACAAGCTATGAGTGTTGGTGATGGACAAGGAGGCTGGTGGGCTGCAGTCCACAGGGTCGCAGAGAGCCTGGGTGACTGAACTGAACTGAATGCCCTGAAAACATCAATTAAGTCGAACTGTTCTAATACGTCATTTAGGATCTCTGTTGCCTTACTGATTTTCTGTCTGGAAGATTTGTCCACTGATATCAGTGACGTGTTAAAGTCTCCTCTATTATTGTATTCCCATCCATTTCTTCCTTTAGGTCTGTTAGTATTTGTTTTCTATACTTCAGTGCAGTTCAGCTGCTCAGTCGTTTCTGACTCTTTGTGACCTCACTGGACTGCAACATGCCAAGCATCCCTGTCCATCACCAACTCCTGGAGTTTACTCAAACTCATGTCCATCAAGTCGGTGATGCCATCCAACCATCTTATCCTCTGTCGTTCCCTTCTCATCCCACCTTCAACCTTTCTCAGCCTCAGGGTCTTTTCCAATGAGTTAGTGCTTCACATCAGGTGGCCAAAGTACTGGAGTTTTAGCTTCAGCATCAGTCCTTTCAATGAATAGTCAGGAGGTATCTGCTTTAGGATTGACTGGTTGGATCTCCTTGCAGTCCAAGGGACTCTCAAGAGTCTTCTCCAACACCACAGTTCAAAAGCATCAATTCTTCAGCACTCAGCTTTCTTTACAGTCCAACTCTTACATCCATACCTGACCACTGGAAAGGCCACAGTCTTGACTAGATGGACCTTTGTTGGCAAAGTCTCTGCTTTTTAATATGCTGTCTAGATTGGTCATAATTTTCCTTCCAAGGAGCAAGCGTCCTTTAATTTCATGGCTGCAGTCACCATCTGCAGTGATTCTGGAGCCCAAAAAGATAAAGTCTGACACTGTTTCCACTGTTTCCCCATCTATTTGCCATGAAGTGATGGGAGCAGATGTCATGATCTTAGTTTTCTAAATGTTGAGCTTTAAGCCAACTTTTTCACTCTCCTCTTTCACTTTTATCAAGAGGCTCTTTAGTTCCTCTTCACTTTCTGCCATAAGGGTGGTGACATCTGCGTATCTGAGGTTATTGATATTTCTACCAGAAATCTTGATTCCAGCTTCTGCTTCATCCAGCCCGGCATTTCTCATGATGTACTCTGCCTATTAGTTAAATAAGGAGGGTGACAATATACAGCTTTGAAGTATTCCTTTCCCAATTTGGAACCAGTCCGTTGTTTCACGTCTGGTTCTAACTGTTGCTTCTTGACCTGCACACAGATTTCTCAGGAGGCAGGTAAGGTGGTCTGGTATTCCAGCTCTTTAAGAATTTCCCACAGTTTGTTGTGATCCACACAGTCAAGGGCTTTGAGCTTACCTTGTGGCTCAGCTGGTAAAGAATTTGCCTTCAATGCAGGAGACCTGCGTTCAATCCCTGGGTTGGGAAGATCCCCTGGAGAAGGGAAAGGCTACCCACTACAGTACTCTTGCCTGGACAGGTAGATCATTTCCCTCTGGTGGTTTTTCAAAATTTTTTTAATCTCTATAATATTTTAAGGGTGTTAATTTGCTTTTATTTACCTTGCTCAAGACACTTTTTTTTTTATTGGAGGCTAATTATTTTACAACATTATATTGGTTGGTTTTGCCATACACTGACATGAATCCACCCCAGCTGTACATGAGTTCCCCCTCCCAAACCCCCCTCCCACCTCCCTCCTCCCCTTATCCTCCCTCTGGGTCATCCCCACATACTAGACCCGAGCATCCTGTAACATGCATCGACCCTGAACTGGCGATTCGTTTCACATATGATAATACACGTTTCAATGCCATTCTCCCAAACCATCCCACCCTCACCCTCTTCCACAGAGTCCCAAATATTGTTCTATACATCTGTATCTCTTTTGCTGTCTTGTATACAGGGTTATCATTTGCATCTTAAAATCACTACAGATGCTGACTGCAGCCATGAAATTAAAAGATGCCTTCTCCTTGGAAGGAAAGTTATGACTAACCTTGATAGTATATTAAAAAGCAGAGACATTACTTTGCCAACAAAGGTCCGTCTAGTCAAGGCTATGGTTTTTCCAGTGGTCATGTATGGATGTGAGAGTTGGACTGTGAAGAAAGCTGATCGCCGAAGAATTGATGCTTTTGAACTGTGGTGCTGGAGAAGACTCTTGAGAGTCCCTTGTACTGCAAAGAGATCCAACCAGTCCATTCTAAAGGAGATCAATCCTGGGTGTTCATTGGAAGGACTGATGCTAAAGCTGAAACCCCAATACTTCGGCCACCTCATGCGACGAGTTGACTCACTGGAAAAGACTCTGATGCTGGGAAAGGTTGGGGGCGGGAGGAGAAGGGGACGACCGAGAATGAGATGGCTGGATGGCATCACCGACTCTGTGGACATGAGTTTGAGTGAACTCCGGGAGTTGGTGATGGACAGAGAGGCCTGGTGTGCTGTGATTCCTGGGGTCACGGAGAGTCGGACACGACTGAGCGAATGAACTGAACTGAACTAAATTTCATATACATGCATTAGTATATTGTATTGGTGTTTTTCTTTCTGGCTTACTTCACTCTGCATAATAGGCTCTAGTTTCATCCACCTCATTAGAACTGGTTCAAATGCATTCTTTTTAATGGCTGAGTAATACTCCATTGTGTATATGTACCAAAGCTTTCTTACCATTTGTCTGCAGATGGACATCTAGGTTGCTTCCATGTCCTGGCTATTATAAACAGTGCTGCAATGAACATGGGAGTACATGTGCCTCTTTCAATTCTGGTTTCCTCAGTGTGTATGCCCAGGAGTGCGATTGCTGGATCATATGGCAGTTCTATTTCCAGTTTTTTGAGGAATCTCCACACTGTTCTCCATAGTGGCTGTACTAGTTTGCATTCCCACCAACAGTGTAAGAGGGTTCCCGTCTCTCCATACCCTCTCCAGCATTTATTGCATGTAGACTTTTGGATAGCAGCCATTCTGACTGGTGTGAAATGGTATCTCATTGTGGTTTTGATTTGCATTTCTCTGATTATGAGGGATGTTGAGCATTTTTTCATGTGTTTGTTAGCCATCTGTATGTCTTTGGAGAAATGTCTGTTTAGTTCTTTGGCCCATTTTTTGATTGGGTCATTTATTTTTCTGGAATTGAGCTGCAGGAGCTGCTTGTATATTTTGGAGATTAATCCTTTATCAGTTGCTTCATTTGCCTTTATTTTCTCCCATTCTGAAGGCTGTCTTTTCACCTTGCTTATAGTTTCCTTTGCTGTGCAGAAGCTTTTGATTTTAACTGGGTCCCATTTGTTTATTTTTGCTATTATTTCTAATATTCTGGGAGGTGGGTCTTAGAGGAGCTCAAGACTCTTATACCTCATTCACTCTGGAAAAGTCTCATCTATATCTTTGAACAGTCTCCTCTCCTGTTCCTATTCTCTCTTCAGGAGATATTTACATATATGCCAAAATAACAGGGCTTCTTATTCTGTTTTTCGTATCTATTAACAGCTTTCATGCTTTACATTCCCGAATCTAGAGAACTTCTTCAAATCTGCCTTTGGATTCATTTATTCTATTCATCTGTGTTTAATCTTATTCAATTCAATATATTTTTAACCACTGGAATCTTTTCTATAAATTCAGTTTCATTCCTTTCCAAATCTACCTTCACTGGCAGACCATCAACAACATAATGCATCAGCACCTCTGGTAGCTATAGCTTAATGATTCTACGCACATATGTCATTTTTCATAATATAACATCAATCTGTTTTTAAAGGTAACGTAAGTCCTTCCCATGAACTATATCCTGCATTTTGTAAGGGAGAATCTACAGTTTTGAGCAGCTCTTAAAGATGTCTAGTAACAATCTTTAGAAAATAATGAATTTATAAATCAATTAAACATTGATAAAAGAACATGAACAAGTTTTGTCATTTTTTAAAAAATTACTTATAAGTTAAGTGATGTTACTGAAGCTTCAATATATAAAACTTAATTGTATTTCTTTATACTAAAAACAAAATCAAATTATTAAACAATATGTATCACTAACATCAGTAAAAATAGCAAAGTAAAGGTCTCCAAATGCTACTCCACTAAAGAAGAAACACTAAAGAAGAAACTGTCAAATTAATATTTTTCAAACTGAAAATTAATCCAGGACTTGCATCAACTCAAGGAACATTAAAAAAACAAAAAACAACATTAAATGCACTGGTCATAGCAAACACCATCTTCCAACATCACAAGAGATGACTCAACACATGGACATCACTAGATGCTCAACACCAAAATCAGACTTATTATATTCCTTGTAGCCAAAGATGGAGAAGCTCTATACAGTCAACAAAAACAAGACTGGGAGCTGACTGTGGCTCAGACAATGAACTCTTTACTGCAAAATTCAGACTCTACTTGAGGAAAGTAGAGGAAACCACCAAGTCATTCAGTATAAACTAAATCAAATCCCTTACCATTATACAGTAGAAATGATAAATAGATTCAAGGGATTAGATCTGACAGACTGCCTGAAGAACTATGGGCGAAGGTTCATGACATTGTACAGGAGGCAGTGATCAAAATCACCCCCAAGAAAAAGAAATGCAAAAAGGCAAAATGGTTGTCTGAGGAGTCCTTACAAATAGCTGAGAAAAGAAGTGAAAGGAAAAGGAGAAAAGGAAAGATATACCCATCTGAATGCAGAGTTCCAAAGACCAGCATGGAGAGATAAGAAAGCCTTCCTAAGTGAACAATGCAAAGAAACAGAGGAAAACAACAGAATGGGAAAAACTAGAGATCTCTTCAAGAAAATGAGAGAAACCAAGGGAACATTTCATGCAAAGATGGGCAAAATAAAGGACAGAAATGATACAGACCTAACAGAAGCAGAAGATATTAAGAACAGGTGGCATGAACACACAGAAGAACACAAAAAACGTCTTAATGACCTGAATAACCACAATGGTGTGATCGCTCACCTAGAGCCAGACACCCTGAAATGTGAAGTCAAGTGGGCCTTGGGAAGCATCATTACGAACAAAGCTAGTGGAGGTGACAGGAATCCAGCCAAGCTACTTCAAATCCTAAAGGATGATGCTGTGAAAGTGCTGCACTCAACGCTCCAGCAAATGTGGAAAACTCAGCAGTGGCCACAGGATTGGAAAAGGTCAGTTTTCATTCCAATCCCAAAGAAGGGCAATGCCAAAGAATGCTCAAACTACCGTACAATTGCACTTTCATGTGCTAGCTAGGTCATGATCAGAATCCTCCAAGCTAGGTTTCAACGGTAAATGAACCAAGAACCTCCAAATATTCAAATTGGATTTAGAAAAGGCAGAGGAACCAGAGGTCAAATTGCTAACAACTGTTAGATCATAGAAAAAGCAAAAGAATTTCAGAAAAAACATCTGCTTCATTGACTACACCAGCCTTTGACTGTGTGGATCACAGAAAACTGTGTAAAATTCTTAAAAGAGATGAGAATACCAGACCATCTTACCTGCTTCCTGAGAAACCTATATGCTGGTCAAGAAGCAACAGTTAGAAATGGACATGGAACAATGGACTGGTTCAAAATTGAAAAAGGAGTGCATCAGGATGTATATGTTGTTACCCTGCTTATTTAAATAACAGGCAGAGTACATCACGCAAAATGCCATGCTGGTTGACTCATACGCTGGAATCAAGATTGCTGGGAGAAATATCAATAACCTCAGATATGCATATGACACCACCCTTATGGCAGAAAGCCAAGAGGAACTAAAGAGCCTCTGGATAAAGCTAAAAAAGGAGAGTAAAAAAGCTGGCTTAAAACTCAACATTCAGAAAACGAAAATCATGGCATCCAGTCCTATAATTTCATGACAAATAGATGGGGAAACAATGGAAACAGTGAAAGCCTTTATTTTGGGCGGTTCTAGAATCACCGCAGATGGTGACTGCAGCCATGAAATTAAAAGATGCTTGCTCCTTGTAAGAAAAGCTATGAGCAACCTAGACAGTGTATTAAAAAGCATAGATATCACTTTGCTGACAAAGGTCCGTCTAGTCAAAGCTATGGTTTTTCCAGTAGTTATATACAGATGAGAGTTGGACCATAAATAAGGCTGAGCACTGAAGAACTGATGATTTTGAACTGTGGGGCTGGTGAAGACTCCTGACGGTCTCTTGGACTACAAGAAGATCAAACCAGTCAATCCTAAAGGAAATCAATCCTGAATATTCATTGGAAGGACTGATGTTGAAGCTGAAGCTCCAATACTCTGGCCACTTGATGCAAAGAGCTGACTCACTGGAAAAGACCCTGATACTGGGAAAGACTGAGGGCAGAAGAAGAAGGGGATGACAGAAGATGAGATGGTTGGATGGCATCACCGACTCAATGGACATGAGTTTGAGCAAGCTCCTAGAGGTGGCAAACTACAGGGAAGCCTGGCAACCTGCCATCCTTGGGATCGCAAAGAGTCAGGCACGACTGACCAAGTGAACAACAACAACAAAACATTAATGTTTATTAAAAACAAAATGTTAACTAAAAATAGAAAATATTTTTTGAAATAGGCTGATTCTCAGTAAGAGCTGTGATTTTGTGGCATGTTTTAACTTACCCCAGTCAATTCCCTGACAATTTCTCTTCTAAACATATACCAAAAATTGTAAAAACAGTGACTCAAACAGATAATTGTTTATGAATATTCAAAGAAGCATTATACACAACAGACAAAAGTAGTAAGAAACCCATATGTACATCAACTTTTGAATGGATTTTTAAAAATACACATACAATAGAATAGTACTATTGCTACTGTTCAGTCACTAAATCATGTCTGACTCTTCTGCAACCCCATGGCCTGTAGCCCACCTGGCTCCCCTATTCACGGGATTACCCAGGCAAGAATACTGGAGTGGGTTGCCATTTCCTCCTCCAGGAGATCTTTCTGACACAGGGATCCAACCCGCATCTCCGGCATTAGCAGGAGGGTTCTTTACCACTGAGCCAGCCACCAGGGAAGCCCACAGTGGAATAGTATGCCATAAAAAGGAATGCAGTTCTGATACATGCAATAACGTAACACTGAAAATGTTGAGCCTAAGTGAATTAAGCAAACACAAAAGAGCAAGACTGAGAAGAGGTATGGGGAGTTATTTCTAAATGGATATAAGCTCTGCTTGTGTGATGAAGTTTTAGAAACAGATAGGGGTGATAACAGCACAACACTGCAAAAATATTCAATGCCACTGAATTATACACATATAGCTAAAATGACAAATTTTATGCTAAGTTATTTTACCATAATAAAAAACAGAAAATTTTTGAAATTTAATGAAAAATATTAATCTACACATCGAAGAGGGCTTCCTTGGGGCTCAGCAATAAAGAACTGAGGAGACGCAGGTGCCATCCCTGGGTCTGGAAGATTCCCTAGAGGAGAGCATGGCAACCCACTCCAGTATTCTTGCTAGGAAAATTCCCATAAATAGAGGAGAATGGCGGGCTACAGTCCATAGGGTCACAAAGAGTCAGACATGACTGAAGCAACAAACATCTAAGAAGCTTAACAAACTGCAAGTTGGATATATTTCAAGAGCTCTAGACCTATACATATCAATATAAAACATGAACAAATGGTGCTGGGACAACTGGTTAGTCACACGCCAAAGAATTAAGTTGGACCCCTATTCCACACCATACACAAAAATGAACTCAAAGACCTTAAATGTAAGAGCAGAGTGAAAACTATAAAATTCTTAGAAGGAAACATAGGTGAAAATCTGCATGACCTATGAACAGGCAAGGGTTTTCTAGATGATATCAAGAGAACAAGCAACAAAAACAAATATACTGGATTGCATCAAAATTTAAAACTTTTGTGCTTCAACGGATACCATCAAGAAAGTAAAAAAATCAACCACAGAAAGGGAGAAAATATTTGCAAATCATGTTTCTGTTAGCCCTTGTATCAAGAATAGAATTCTTAAAAAGATAAATAATGCTTTTTCTTTTAATGGGCAAAGGATATGAATAAACATTTATTCAAAGAATATATACAAATGACCAATATACACATGGAGAGCTGCTCAACATCACAGTCATCAGGAAATGCAAATCAAAATCACAATGATACAAGGATATGCTGTGCAACACAGGGGATACAGCCAACGCTTCATATTAACTATAAATGGAGTATAACCTTTAAAAGGTATGAATCACTATGTTTTGATTCCTGTAATTTACATAATATTATACATCAATTATGTCAATTATAAAAAGTCATGAGATATCACTTATATCCATTAGAATGACTACAGTCAACAAAACAAACAGTAACAAGTGTCACCAAAAGAAATGTACTTGAATGTTCAGAGCACTAGTTTCAAAACAATCCAAAACTGTACAAAATCCAAGGACAGGAGAACAAAAAAGAACACTATATAGCAATAATGATCTTCAACTGCAACCAACAATAAGACAATCTCACAACTACATTAAGAGGAAGTTAGACACAAAAAGATTACATACTATGTGATTTCATTTATATTAAGTACAAAATTTTTAAAAATGTATGCTGCTAGAAACTGGAATAGAGATTAACTGGAAGGGCAGTGCTAATGACTAAAAATGAGCATGAAAGGGGTTTTTGAGGACCTAGTAATTTCTACTCCTGAACTGGCTGCCTGGGAAAACACAGAACCCAGGTGTTTTCAGTTACTGAAAAATCACTAAGCTGTATACATTTATGACATATCCACCTACCTGTTGCTGTATGACATCATATTTCAACATAAACTTAGATATGGTTCTATTTATTTATACACACATTTGTATTTACTGTGTGACTACCATGTCACACACAAATTTTCTACCTTCAAATGTAGAAGGTAGAAAATAGCATCGAAAGAAAATAGCAATCAGGGACACCCTACTAGTCAACCTACACTAGTCAATAAGCCAGGATCAAGCACAAAGAGCTGCAACTGGCTTTTCACTGCTTCATTTAAATATGAATTTAAATGATTTAAAGAAAACTGAATAGTAAGAAAGATAGTTACTGTCCTGCAGAAAACCAAAAATTTTAAGTAAGAGCTATGTTTTAGGAACATTAGTGTCAAAACTGCTTGTTAAAGGGGGAAGGAGAGCAATGTTAAAAGAGGACTCTGTTTCTTAGCTAAATGTCCGCCCCATCATTGCAGGGCCCCCTGCAGTTGCCATTAAAGACTCAACTTATGAGACAAATAAGCCATCCCTCATTCACCACCAAATTCCTACCCTCCTCACAACTGAACCAAGGCTACAGTGAAACCTCAGCTTCACTAGGAAGGCCTGATACTCGATGAGTCAATCATCTAATAGGCAAGGAAAAGGATATCCCCAAGTTGCAGCAAAAACTATGATGTATCTAGTGTAGTTCCAAACACTAAAGTTCTATCCTAAATATATTTGCACACTTGTAGCAATTTTATAAGTTCACTGCGGTTTTTCCTGGATATTGTTGCTATTTTAACATGTCTGCCTATAGATAGTCCAGAACTGAGCATGATAATTTTTATACCATCTCACCTCAAGCAGAGGCAGGATTAGCAAGTATGGTAATTAATCCTACAATTTCCAATGTTCCTACTCAGAGAGAAAGACATCCCAGTCAGTCTATACTGTGACTGACCAAGATTCACACAGTCCCGCATTGTGTACTTCATAGAACACTCTGAAGGTCTTAGGAAAAGACAAATCCAGTGACATCATAAAGCAGAAGGAGAGACACCTACTGAATATTAACTCAAATATTAACAGCATAAAGGATATGCCAAAGTAATTTTCTTGAAAGGTTTTCACCACCATTTTTCTTTCAGCTCTTCCAAAATCAATTTTTCAGTTTAATTTCTGTCTTAAGTACAAGTTGTTCCAAAACATGGTCCTTACCGCCTCTCTTGGAAAACCCTCTGTTCCGTGTTTGATTATCTTCACAGTCATTACTAGACTCTTGAATAAAAATTTAACATGTGAGTAGCATCTAAATAATTATAGAAGTATTTATATTACTGTAGTATCTAAATAGTACTGTCACAAAAGAAATTACTGAGAAAAAATAAATATATTCATAAGCTAACATATGAACAAAATTTTAAATTTTAAAATAACTGTAACAAAAAAAAAACACATTATTCAGTCAATTCTTTTTAAAAATCACCTAATATACCTAAATACTAAATGTTAAGCATGTATCTGTCAAGTTCTGAGCACAGCCAAAAAATAAGAATTTCATAAATATCATGAAACAGTTTCAGAAATATCTGAACAGTTCAGCAGTCAAACAGATCTCAGAAATGCATGACTATTATATAAATAATGTCATCATTATTTCTGTAAATTGCCTTTCTTAATAAACCTGAAACATTAGTGTTTTTTTAATATATGCAAACCTTCCCCATCCATCCTAATGGAAGCATTTGAGGATATCCACGCCCGAGGTCAGGGCCGGCGGCCGAGAGGAGCTACCCCACATCCAAGAGGTGGCGGCTGCGCGGGCGCAGAAGGGCCGAGAGGAGTTACTCCATGTTCAAGGTCAGGAGGGGCGGCCCTGAGGAGATACCCCTTGTCCAAGGTAAGGTGCAGCGGCTGCAATTTTCTGGAGCAGCCGTAAAGAGATGCCCCACGACCAAGGTAAGAGAAACCCAAATAAGATGGCAGGTATTGCGAGAGGGCATCAGAGGGCAGACACACTGAAATCGTAATCACAGAAAACCAGTCAATCTGATCACACGGACCACGGCCTTGTCTAACTCAATGAAACTAAGCCATGCCGTGTGGGGCCACCCAAGACGGGCGGGTCATGGAGGAGAGGTCTGACAGAATGTGGTCCACTGGAGAAGGGAATGGCAAACCACTTCAGTATACTTGCCTTGAGAACCCCATGAACAGTATCAACAGGCAAAATGATAGGATACTGAATGAGGAACTCCCCAGGCCGGTAGGTGCTCAGTACGCTACTGGAGATCAGTGGAGAAATAACTACAGAAAGAATGAAGTTATGGAGCCAAAGCAAAAACAATATCCAGTTGTGGATGTGACTGGTGATAGAAGCAAGGTCCGATGCTGTAAAGAGCAATATTGCATAGGAACCTGGAATGTTAGGTCCATGAATCAAGGCAAATTGGAAGTGGTCAAACAGGAGATGGCAAGAGTGAATGTAGACATTCTAGGAATCAGTGAATTAAAATGGACTGGAATGGGTGAATTTAACTCAGATGACCATTATATCTACTACTGTGGGCAGGAATCCCTTAAAGGAAATGGAGTAGCCATCACGGTCAACAAGAGAGTCCAAAATGCAGTACTTAGATGCAATCTCAAAAACGACAGAATGATTTCTGTTCGTTTCCAAGGCAAACCATCCAATATTACAGTAATCCAAGCCTGTGCCCCAACCAGTAACGCTGAAGAAGCCGAAGTCGAACAGTTCTATGAAGACCTACAAGACCTTTTAGAACTAACACCCAAAAAAGATGTCCTTTTCATTATAGGGGACTGGAATGCAAAAGTAGGAAGTCAAGAAACACCTGGAGTAACAGGCAAATTTGGCCTTGGAGCACGAAATGAAGCAGGGCAAAGGCTCATAGAGTTTTGCCAAGAGAACGCACTATTCATAGCAAACACCCTCTTCCAACAACACAAGAGAAGACTCTACACATGGACATCACCAGATGGTCAACACCAAAATCAGACTGATTATATTCTTTGCAGCCAAAGACGGAGAAGCTCTATACAGTTAGCAAAAACAAGACCAGGAGCTGACTGTGGCTCAGATCATGAACTCCTTATTACCTAATTCAGACTTAAATGGAAGAAAGTAGGGAAAACCACTAGACCATTCAGATATGACCTGAATCAAATCCCTTATTATACAGTGGAAGTGAGAAATAAATTTAACGGACTAGATCTGATCGACAGAGTGCCTGATGGAACTATGGACAGAGGTTCGTGACACTGTACAGGAGACAGGGACCAAGACCATCCCCATGGAAAAGAAATGCAAAAAAGCAAAATGGCTGTCTGAGGAGGCCTTACAAATAGCTGTAAAGAGAAGAGAAGCGAAAAGCAAAGCAGAAAAGGAAAGATATAAGCATCTGAATGCAGAGTTCCATGAATAGCAAGGAGAGATAAGAAAGTCTTCCTCAGCGATCAATGCAAAGAAATAGAGGAAACCAACAGAATAGGAAACACAAGAGATCTCTTCAAGAAAATTAGAGATACCAAGGGAACATTTCATGCAAAGATGGGCTCGATAAAGGACAGAAATGGTATGGACCTAACAGAAGCAGAAGATATTAAGAAGAGGTGGCAAGAATACACAGAAGAACTGTACAAAAAAAATCTTCATGACCAAGAAAATCACAATGGTGTGATCACTAACCTAGAGCCAGACATCTTGGAATGTGAAGTGAAGTGGGCCTTCCAGTTGAGCTATTTCAAATCCTGAAAGAGGATGCTGTGAAAGTGCTGCACTCAATATGCCAGCAAATTTGGAAAACTCAGCAGTGGCCACAGGACTGGAAAAGGTCAGTTTTCATTCCAATCCCAAAGAAAGCAATGCCAAAGAATGCTCAAACTACCACACAATTGCACTCATCTCACACGCTATTTTGAGTCATGCTCAAAATTCTCCAAGCCAGGCTTCAGCAATACGTGAATCATGAACTTCCAGATGTTCAAGCTGGTTTAAGAAAAGGCAGAGGAACCAGAGATCAAATTGCCAGCATCCGCTGGATCATGGAAAAAGCAACAGAGTTCCAGAAAAACATCTATTTCTGCTTCATTGACTATGCCAAAGCCTTTGACTGTGTGGATCACTATAAACTGTGGAAAATTCTTCAAGAGATGGAAATACCAGACCACCTGACCTGCCTCTTGAGAAACCTGTATGCAGGTCAGGAAGCAACAGTTAGAACTGGACATGGAACAACAGACTGGTTCCAAATAGGAAAAGGAGTACGTCAAGGTTGTATATTGTCACCCTGCTTATTTAACTTATATGCAGAGTACATCATGAGGAATGCTGGACTGGAAGAAGCACAAGCTGGAATCAAGATTGCCGGGAGAAATATCAATAACCTCAGATATGCAGATGACACCACCCTTATGGCAGAAAGTGAAGAGGGACTGAAAAGCCTCTTGATGAAAGTAAAAGAGGAGAGTGAAAAGGTTGGCTTGAAGCTCAACATTCAGAAAACAAAGATCATGGCATCTGGTCCCATCACTTCATGGCAAATAGATGGAAAAACAATGGAAACAGTGTCAGACTTTATTTTTTTGGGCTCCAAAATCACTGCAGATGCTGACTGCAACCATGAAATTAAAAGACGCTTACTCCTTGGAAGGAAAGTTATGACCAAACTAGATAGCGTATTAAAAAGCAGAGACATTACTTTGCCAACAAAGGTCTGTCTAGTCAAGGCTATGGTTGTTTCAGTGGTCATGTATGGATGTGAGAGTTGGACTGTGAAGAAAGCTGATTGCCGAAGAATTGATGCTTTTGAACTGTGGTGTTGGAGAAGACTTGGGAGTCCCTTGAACTGCAAGGAGATCCAACCAGTCCATTCTAAAGGAGATCAATCCTGGGTGTTCATTGGAAGGACTGATGCTAAAGCTGTATCTCCAATACTTTGGCCACCTCACGCGACGAGTTGACTCACTGGAAAAGACTCTGATGCTGGAGGGATTGGGGGCGGGAGGAGAAGGGGATGACAGAGAATGAGATGGCTGGATGGCATCACCGACTCGATGGACATGGGTTTGAGTGAACTCTGGGAGTTGGTGATGGACAGGGAGGTCTGGCGTGCTGTGATTCATGGGTTCGCAAAGAGTCGGACTCAACTGAGCCACTGAACTGAACTGAATTGGCTTTCTCTTCTTAGTGACATTATTAAGTAACATTACCAGAGTTTCTACATAGTAGTATGAGGATCACTACACTGAAGGATGACTAAAAATTATCAGGAAAGTTGGAAAAAACGATCAGAACCCACCCTAGAGATATTCATTTTGAATATGCAGAGTGACATTAAGGAATGAACAATTTTCCTAAATTTAAAAATTATACATTATTGATATAACTTTCAGTAATAACTTTAAGGTTTCTAAAAGATTCCAATAAAGCCATATTTGGAAAATACCAAGATGGTTTCAAGGAATCTTTGTACATATCACTAACATTTAGTACCAGAGAACTTTAGGTCCCAGTGATGACATATGTGGCTAAACAGATTAAAAGCTATCAGTTGTTTATGTACAAAAGTACTAATCTACTCAGTTAATATTGATTTATAATAAACAATGACCCACAGCTCTTGTTGCAGGCTCCTATTTGAGCTGACATCAACAACTGACAATATTCCTGAAGAGTCATTTAACATCAAGACAACCTTCTCAGAAGCAAGATTTTATATAAGGGAGTTGAAGAGGAAAGAAAGAATTCTGGAAAGATTCTTAGAATAATCTGGAATAATGGAATTATTATTTGATGATATAATAATTCATCATCATCTGGAATAATGATGATGGTAGCTAACATTTATTGCCATATATGAAAGAAAACCCACTTCACATAACCTTTGGCCAACTGTTCTCCTAAAACAAACTTACAGTTATTTTGACCACACTGGGAATTAAAATAGGTTAATGACATTAGGAGAAGTTGGGTAAGGAGTACAATTACATTAGAGGCAAGTTGAAAGAAATCTTCTGTACTATTTTTCAAACTTCTTGAGTCAAACTATTTCAAAATAAAAAGTTATTTAAAAAGAAATAATCTCTGTAGAGTTAAAAATAAAGTTAAGCACAAGCAAACGTGAGATAATGATCCCAAGATTAGTTATAATCTATTATAGAAAAACAGTGTAATAATAACACATAAAACTTAGTATCCGTCTGACACTCTTCTGAATAAATTCTATTTTAACTTCTTAAGTCCTCACAAAAACCTTATGAGGTGGGTATTATCCTCAATTTATAAACAGAGAAAAAGAAATACAAAGTTAAACATGCTTTTTTAAGATAATACAACTGACAGGAAGAGAAGGATCTGGGTCTCAAATCCCAGGTGTCTGATTCCAAAATCTGAGCTCCTTATTGCTATACTGTATCAGGGACACAAGATACAGGAAAAATAACCACAAAATACACTATATATCTGTGTGCAGAGGAAAAAAAGCTTCTATCATGATAGCAAAACCTGCTTTTTAAGTTATAAAGACTCCACAGATCAGTGGTTACCAAATGAAAGAGGCATCAAAGTCAGCAGGGAGGCTTTTAAATACAGGATCCAGGGCCTCACTCAAATCTCCTCAATCAGGTTCTCTTGGGAAAGTATTATTAATTACTGTAGTCTATTTTCTGCTAACAATACTCCATTCTCACCATTTACTATATTCCTCCAAACAAGAGTGTCAGTATCTTTACATAAATGTCTTTGATTTCAGCAGTGATCCAGTCTCATGAATCCTCTTCCACTGGAAAGACTTATTTGAGTCTGAATAAGGACCTACATGCCCCAAATTGTATTTATATATGAAAGTGAAATTTTGCTTCCTGACTTGTTCTACTATCCTCTTTTTCTTAAGGTAACACAGCATTCAAAAGTTGTACTTCATAGATTAGTTAAGATAGATGACAACAGCCCAGATTAGGAAGGCTGAATTCTTGGTTAAGGCTCTGCCTTCTGCTTTGGTCACAAAGAGTCGGACATAACTGAGTGACTGAACTGAACTGATTCTGCTTTGGGGCTTCCGTGGTGGCTCAGCTGGTAAAGAATCTGCCTGCAATGCGGGAGACCTAGGTTGGGAAGATGCTCTGGTGAAGGGAATGGCTACCCACTCCAGTATTCTGGCCAGAAGAATTCATGCATGAAGGACAAGCTGGAATCAAGACAGCTGGGAGAAATAGCAATAAACTCAGATATGCAGATGATGCCACCCTTATGGCAGAAAGCCAAGAGGAACTAAAGAGCCTCTTGATGAAAGTGAAAGAGAGTGAAAAAGCTGGCTTAAAACTTAACATTCAAAAAATGAAGACCATGGAATCTGGTCCCATCACTTCACGGCAAATAGATGAGGAAACAATGGAAACAGTGACAGACTTTATTTTCTTGGGCTCCAAAATCACTGCAGATGGTGACTGCAGCCATGAAATTAAAAGACGCTTGCTCCTTGGAAGAAAAGCTATGACAAACCTAGACAGCATATTAAAAAACAGAGACATTACCTTGCCAACAAAGGTCCATCTAGTCAAAGCTATGGTTTTTCCACTAGTCGTGTATGAATGTGAGTTGGACCATAAAGAAAGCTGAGCGCCAAAGAATTGATGCTTTCGAACTGTGGTATTGGAGAAGACCCTTGAGAGTCCCTTGGACTGCAAGGAGACCAAACTAGTCAATCCTAAAGGAAGTCAGTTCTGAAAGTTCATTGGAAGGACTGATGCTGAGGCTGAAGTTCCAATACTTTGGCCACCTGATGCAAAGAATTGACTCATCAGAAAAGACCCTGATGCTAAGAAAGACTGAAGGCAGGAGGAGAAGGGGACGACAGAGGATGAGATGGTTGGATAGCATCACCGACTGGATGGAAATTGAGTTTCAGCAAGCTCTGGAAGTTGATGATAGACACGGAAGCCCAGCGTGCTGCAGAGCATGGGGTCGCAAAGAGTCGGACATGACTGAGCGACTGAACTGACTGATAGCTGCTTTATAAAACCATGTTTAAATAAATCAGAGCTGGAACAGACTAAGATACTTAATTTTATTTTCTCCTTAATATGTATTCTAGACACTAAATTCTTAAGTCACTACGAAAAACAGTGAACTTACCTCTCCAGAAACCAGAGCTATCACCTTCTTCAAACTTGTTATTTGAAAAACCTACACGAAACATAAAATTAAACTTGCAAATTTCTGAAAACAATTACCTAAATCAAATGACCAAAAACCAATTTCTTCTGCAGAAGAAAGAGAAACAGAGAAATACACACCTTACAGGGACTGATAGTTATATGATGTCCCTTTAAAACTGTATAAATCGCATGCAGCTATATATATAAATAGTGAATGAGATGCATATGCATTGTATGACAACTTCTGCCTTGTGTCAGCTTACTAAGATTAAAATACCAGCCAATCTTATATTACCTGAAATGTTATATATTCCTCCAAATGTACATGAGTGAAACATGGGTGTGTGTGTGTATCTCACTATAACCACTATGTACTTCCTATTCAAAATACCAAATTTTTATGAATTTTATAAATTATACTCTCATCTGCTGGAGGACAACTAAGTTACAATCCAATATCATATCATTTTTCCCTTCTCAGTATCAAGGAAATTCTGCCAACTTCTGTTTATAAAATTTTAAAAACAATATTTCACCAAACTCTGCTTTCAAATTTCTCATTTAATAAAACCTTGTGTCTAGATCTATGCATCTCTGGAACATATAGATGTAGCTCTAAAATTCACTTTAAAAGCATCCATCAGTAATATTTCATACATTTTTAAAAATATGAGTCTTAATAAAATGATCTTTACTGCAGAGATACTCAGGGTACCTGAGTAACTACAAGTTATTCAGATAATGTAACTTAAAATTAAATGTCAATATGCAATGTCTATCAATCATGATCTAATTTAAATAATAAAATATATTAAATTACGACTTCAGTAGTACAGAGACCAATCAATTACTGTTTAACAGACATTAAATTTATATGCAAAGTGTCTACATATCAAGTCATTTAACATCTCAGGCTCAACAAAATCTCATGTCCCAGCATTAAACTCCAGAGACATTAATATACAATTAGCATATAAAAAAGTAGAGGCCACATATGGCCTCTATATATGAATGGATAACACTTTTTCCTTAAGCAGATATATAATTTCAAAATAAAGACAGTCCCTACAAAAACAGTAAACAAAACAGATTACACTCTACTGCCCTCTACAACTGCCCCTTCCCCTCCATACACCCTTCCCAGAAAAGTCAAGTGCTGAGTCTCCAAAATGCTTGAGAAGTCTTCCATCTACGTACTATTGGTTTTGATCTTAAACTCTATGTAAGTTCTACTTTATAGTTTTTAATTTTTTTTAGAAACAAAATGCAAAGTCAACACTTCTACTGGTCTTTTGGAGAAGGAAATGGCAACCCATTCCAGTATTCTTGCCTGGAGAATCCCATGGACAGAGGAGCTTGGCAGGCTACAGTCCATGGGGTCGCAAGAGTCAGACATGACTTAGCGACTAAACCACCACCACCAGTTCTTTGTTCAAGTAAAGATGGAAACTCAAGATTCACCCCTGGAAGTGTAAGATAGATCTCTTGTTGCAGGAGCAGGGCAAGGAAGTCATGAGTAGAGGAGAAAAAACGTGGGGTTCACCTATGCGGTAAATCAATTTGACGAGATGGGGAATCAAGTAGCATGGCTATTAAAAAGGAAAACAAGAAAACTAAATAGAATAGCAAACACATCCAAAGCAGCATAAAGTGTTGCTCTAAACTATGATTAGGAAAGTGAAAGCACTCCTTTGTGCTCTCCATAAATTCGTGAGAAAGGCACACACCTCCTATGTATATTAAAAGAAACAGAACTCAAAGACTATAAGGTGTCACTTAAGTTTCAATTGAAAGACATCATAAGCAGATTACCTCTGTTTCCAAAACTCTTTCCAACTCCAAAACCACCCACTGTGGACGTATTCTCTCTTTTATTGGACTCACCAGGATCTGAAAAAGTTCAGATACAATTAAAACTTTTTAAAGTATAAAATCAAGTGTGTCATCAATAACTAGGAATTAAATGAATCTGTGTGGTAAGGGAACTTCCAAGAATGAGGAGAGAGTGTTACAGGAACTTATAAAATTAAAATATACCTGCAAGTTCTTTTTTTAAAATTCTTACATTATACCAAACTAAAAACGTAAATATACTACTGCTGAAATACAGCTCTCAACTAGTGGCTATTTTACTAGAGAACTTTAACCAAGAAATTCAGCCCTACAATTAACTCTATTCAACTCTGATTTTCTATATATTGAAACCTCACCCTGACAGATCCAGCTATTTATATTATATCTCTATGTGAAAGTCATTGCTAATGAAAATTATATATTCTTGTCCTGTAATTATTCATTATTCATTTTTTTTAAAAAAATTTATTATTTATTTGGCTGCACCAGGTCTTAATTGCATCATGAGAACTCTTAGCTGCAGCATGTGGGATCCAGTCCCCTGCTGCTGCTGCTGCTGCTGCTAAGTCACTTCAGTCGTGTCCGACTCTGTGTGACCCCATAGACGAAGCCCACCAGGCTCCCTCATCCCTGGGATTCTCCATGCAAGAACACTGGAGTGGGTTGCCATTTCCTTCTCCAATGTGTGAAAGTGAAAAGTGAAAGTGAAGTCGCTTAGTCGTGTCTGACCCTTAGCGACCCCACAGACTGCAGCCTACCAGGCTCCTCCATCCATGGGATTTTCTAGGCAAGAGTACTGGAGTGGCTGACCAAGGATCAAACCAGGGCCCCTGGTATAGGCAGCATAGAGTCTTAAGTCACTGGACCACCAGGAAGTCCCGATTCATTTTTCTAGTACTTAAATCACTCTCAATCAACTTTTTAAAATTAGAATTAAGAAGGAGCTATATAATAGCAAAAAAATGCTAAGAATACCACTTCCCTTTATCTCCCAATCCTCCATAGTATTTCCCTATATCAACCTTTTTAGTTTTATATCCCACTATACAACTCTAAACACCCAACATTTTAATTCATAAAACAACTTCCCATACTCCACACTGTGAACTTCTAATATCTTCTATTTCCTACATGATATTCCTTCAGCATGACATTCCTTGCTTTCCTATTTTCCTAGCAAAATTCTTTTCACTCTTCAAAAACCTGATTCAAAACCCACCTCTTCTGTGAAGTCGTCCTTCAATCCTCCAACCGCAATCAACTCATCAATCACATTCCCACAGCATACTATGTGTATCTCTTTTTAAGCAATATTTCTTTCCATGTGCTTCTCTACCACTAAATTAAGAATTTTGAGGGCAGAGTTTCTATGTCAAGCAGCACATTTAAAACATAAATTAAGCACCCAAAACATCATAAACAGTCACTTTAAATTATCACTGGGATAATTATCATTATCTTGGGATTTTCACAAATTGTCTTCCTTACATCTGTAATATCCTAACACAGAGGAGCTAAGAGATCTGTGAAACTCCTAATGCCACATGTAAAACTGTGTATATGCAACTATCAGTATTTTTATCAGATTCTAAAAAAGCATGTGATTCAGGGTTAAGGCTTTTTAGGCCATACTTCACAGAAGATAAAAAGCTAGTCAATATATATGTTAGGTAATTAAAAGTCAATTTTAAAACCATGTTACTAGATATATCCAAGTTGTGAGAAAAAATACCACAGAGATTGAAACGAACTAGAATGTTAAACTGAATCATTTGGGAAAGGTGTGGTTCTTCTATAAATTTCCAGGATTATATGCAGTATTAAAGATAACTTTTTTCTTTTCTTAAATATTATCGGAGTATAGTTAATTTACAATTTTGTGTTAGTTTCAGGTATACAAAGTGATTCAGTTTACACATACATATATTCATTCTTTTTCAGATTTTTCAAAAATAACTTTTGAACGTATCAATATTCACAGAGAGTTTCGATCAGAAATGTATTTAAATCTACAACATATGGAATTAACGATTCATAGTAAAATCTCAGTGATGGTTTTCTCATTTAAAAAGGCTCTATTCAACAATGTTTAGAAGTCTGCATAAAAAAGTATCATTCTAAATTAGGATTTTAAAATATATCCAAATATTAAGTCGTTCCCTGAGTGTCATATTAAGGTATGTGTTACTTCTTAGTAGTAGCAAACAAAATACACACTTGAATCTCTAGGCACAACTACATGGTCCAAAACATTAATGCCTCTTACTTAATATGCAGGCTTAAAAATAAAAAATATATACACATCTTCAACAAATTTCATTAGTAGAAGAAATATGTCAAAACATAAAATTCACACATGTTAACTGTATCTAAAAAAATTAAGTTTTCCAAGTAACAAATGAAATACCATATACCAACTTTCAGTTTCCAATGAATAAAAATATATAAAAATACCCAAGTTTTAAAAAAACTAACATTTAATAAATTCAAGAATAAGTTTCATGTGTATTTAAAACTATTAACCCCAGCTTATAGCATCCATAAGAGAAATTTATTTAAAAATCCATATGACCATTTGAGGTTCTAATATTATTTTGTTGCACTATGATAAAATGCAGTGCAGAATATTTTCAGCATTTTAATATCATATCTAAAAATGGAATGGAGGGAAGTATTTTGCTGTGTCGTTATCTGTCAAATCTAGTGCTGGTTGTTCTAAAAGTGACAACAAAAACTTTGAATTTTGGGAAAACAACCTCAATACTAGCGAGCTAACAGAACTGTTTCACATACTGCCTTTTCTTCAGAAACATAAAACTTAAGAAAGAAGTCCTTCACACTCTATAGTCTCTGGAGTTTCTCTCATTCCTCACATGCCAATTAGGAACAAACCATCCACATATTAAGAAGCAGCTCTGGGAAGCAACTCCCTTTAATCAATCTACCCAATTAATCAATTCAACTATTTCCTACTATCTTAAAAAGTAAAACAGTAAAAAGAATATTGGTATTAAAAAAAATTCATCATCCCAACAAAGTCTACTGTACACTAAGTTATGTCAGATTTACCTTGCACTAAACTGCCTCTTGAGAAACCTGTATGCAGGTCAGGAAGCAACAGTTAGAACTGGACATGGAATAACAGACTGGTTCCAAATAGGAAAAGGAGTACATCAAGGCTGTATATTGTCACCCTGCTTGTTTAACTTATATGCAGAGTACATCATGAGGAACGCTGGGCTGGAAGAAGCACAAGCTGGAATCAAGATTGCCGGGAGAAATATCAATAACCTCAGATACGCAGATGACACCACCCTTATGGCAGAAAGTGAAGAGGAACTCAAAAGCCTCATGATGAAAATGAAAGAGGAGAGTGAAAAGTTGGCTTAAAGCTCAACATTCAGAAAACTAAGATCGTGGCATCTGGGCCCATTATTTCATGGGAAATAGATGGGGAAACAGTGTCAGACTTTATTTTTTTGGGCTCCAAAATCACTGCAGATGCTGATTGCAGCCATGAAATTAAGACGCTTACTCCTTGGAAGGAAAGTTATGAACAACTAACAAAGATCCATCTAGTCAAGGCTATGATTTTTCCAGTAGTCATGCATGGATGTGAGAGTTGGACTGTGAAGAAAGCTGAGCGCCAAAGAATTGATGCTTTTTTTTTTGGAGAGAGATTTGAATAGGTGTTTTATTGGAGAAGACTCTTGAGAGTCCCCTGGACTGCAAGAAGATCCAACCAGTCCATCCTAAAGGAGATCAGTCCTGGGTGTTCACTGGAAGGACTGATGCTGAAGCTGTAACTCCAGTATTTTGGCCACCTCATGCGAAGAGCTGACTCACTGGAAAAGACCCTGATGCTGGGAGAGATTGCGGGCAGGAGGAGAAGGGGACGAAAGAGGATGAGATGGCTGGATGGCATCACCGACGCAATGGACGTGAGTTTGGGTAAACTCCAGGAGTTGGTCATGGACAGGGAGGCCTGGCATGCTGCGACTCATGGGGTCGCAAAGAGTTGGACACGACTGAGTGAATGAACTGAACTGAAACAGCCATAAAAGCCTCTATTCATTCCACTGTTCACCTATTATAATAGATGATTAAAGAAAGATACTTACCTCTGTCTCCCAAACTCCTCCCAGAGGCAAATCCCCTTCTCATGAAATGATCTCTTCGAGATGATCCATCACCCATTTCTAAAGTAAATAACATTTGAAGCAAGTCAAAATAACAAAAAAGTATCCTGGTGGTAAGTAAGCTTTAAACCATCTAAATGTGCCATGCACATGGCATAGGAGGAATTTTACATAGCAGTAAGAAAGATGAGTAGACTAGTAGGAAAATGGGCTATGAATAAGAATAGGTAGTCCTCCAAAAGAAAAAACAAATGCTGACTAATTCTCACTCATAATTAAAGACACTGAAAATCAAAATAATATAACCTTTTCCAACCATGACTGACTGGAAATAGTTTGCTAATACAAATCTAGTGGAAGACCTAAATGGGCTTTCCTCATAGCTAAGTTGGTAAAGAATCTGCCTGGAATGCAGGAGACCCAGGTTAGATCTCTGGGTTAGGAAGATCCTCTGAAGAAAGAAATGGCAACCTATTCCAGTATTCTTGACTGGAGAATACCATGGACAGAGAAGACTGGCAGGCTATAGCCCATGGGGTTGCAAGAGTTGGACATGACTCGAGTTGGACATGGTTTAGTGACTAAACCACCACCAGAAGACCGGACATTTCTCCAAAGAAGACATACAGGTGGCCAACAAACACATAAGATGCTCAACATCACTAATTATTCAAGAAATGCTAATCAAAACTATAATGAGGTATCATCTCACACAACTAAGGGTGACCAACATCAAAAAGTCTACAAACAACAAATGCTGGAGAGTGTGTGGAGAAAAGAGACCCTCTTACACTGTTGGAGGGAAGGTAAATTGATACAGCCACTATGGAGAACAGTATGAAGGTTCCCAAAAACTACTAAAAACATAAGGATCATATGACCCAGCAATCCCAACACTGGGCATACACCCAGAGAAAAACATAATTCAAAACGACACATGCACCCCAATGTTCACTGCAGCACTATTTACAAAAGCCAGGACAGGGAAGCAAGCAAAATTTCCATCAACAGAGGAAATGAATAAAGAAGATGTGGTACACACAGACAATGGAATATTACTCAGCCATAAAAAGGAATGAAACTGGGTCACTTGTAGAGACATGGATATACCTAGAGACTGTCACAGAGAATGAAGAAAGTCATAAAAACAAATATCATATATTAATGCACAAATGTTGAATCTAGAAAAATGGTACAGATGAACCTATTTGCAAAGCAGAAATAGAGACACAGACATAGGGAACAAATATATGGATACCAAGAGGCAGGGGGTGGGGGGAAGGATGAACTGGAAGACTGGGATTCACATATATGCACTATTGATGCTATGTGTAAAATAGGTAACTAATGAAAATCCTACTGTATAGCACAGGGAACTCATTGCTCTATGGAAAGAAAATTCAAACAAGTGGAAATATATATATAACTGGTTCACTTTGCTGTAGAACAGAAACTAACATTGTAGAGCAACTATATTCCAATAAATATTTTTTTAAATACCAAGACTAGCCAAGGACATAGGGAAACAAGCATGAATCATATACAACATTGAAACTATAAACTAGATCAATCTTAATCTTAATCCTAATTTTAAAAGAAAATACTTTTTGAAAATATACTAGTATAATTTTTCCTGTGGATATACTCACATGGTAACACAGATATACATAAAAATGTTTTGATAAGCACTGTCTAAAACAGCCAAGAAAAACAGTCAAAGGAGAACAGATAAATTATAATCATCCACAGAACACTGTAAACATTCACAGAACTAAAAACTTTAAACAAGTGACGTTCTTCAATAGAATGTTCATAAAAACCGACCACATGGAAGGTCAAAATGTAAATTCAACAATTTCAAAAATCCGTATCACATACACAAAATTCTCTAATTGCAATGCAATCAAATAAAAGTTACTAGAAGACAAATACTATATATTTTTGCTTATATGTGCAATCTAAAAAATAAAACCAGTCAACAAATATACAAAAACAGAAAAGATGAACACATACAGAAAAAGAACTAGTGGTTTGCCACATGGGAGAAGGGTGAAGGAGGTATGAAATAGGTGAAGGGGAGGTAAGAGGTACAAACTGATAGCTCTAAATTAGCTACAGGGATGCAATACACAGCACAAGGAATACAGTCAATATATTATACTAACTCTGTATGGTGTATAATCTATAAAAATAGCAAATCACTACAATATACTTAAAATTAATATGGTTCAGTTCAGTTCAGTTCAGTCACTCAGTCGTGTCCGACTCTCCTCGACCCCATGAATCACAGCACGCCAGGCCTCCCTGTCCATCACCAACTCCCGGAGTTCACTCAAACTCATGTCCTCAGAGTTGGTGATGCCATCCAGCCATCTCATTCTCCTTCGTTCCCTTCTCCTCCCGCCCCCAACCTTTCCCAGCATCAGAGTCTTTTCCAGTGAGTCAACTCGTCGCATGAGGTGGCCAAAGTATTGCAGTTTCAGCTTTAGCATCAGTCCCTCCAATGAACACCCAGGATTGATCTCCTTTAGGATGGACTGGTTGGATCTCCTTGCAGTCCAAGGGACTCTCAAGAGTCTTCTCCAGCACCACAGTTCAAAAGCATAAATTCTTCGGCGATCAGCTTTCTTCACAGTCCAACTCTCACATCCATACATGACCACGGGAAAAACCATTGCCTTGACCAGATGGACCTTTGTTGGCAAAGTAATGTCTCTGCTTTTTAATATACTATCTAGGTTGGTCGTAACTTTCCTTCCAAGGAGTAAGCGTCTTTTAATTTCACAGCTGCAATCAGCATCTGCAGTGATTTTGGAGCCCAAAAAAATAAAGTCTGACACTGTTTCCACTGTTTTTCCATCTATTTCCCATGAAGTGATGGGACCAGATGCCATGATCTTTGTTTTCTGAATGTTGAGCTTCAAGCCAACTTTTTCACTCTCCTCTTTCACTTTCATCAAGAGGCTTTTTTTTTTAGTTCCTCTTCACTTTCTTCCATAAGGGTAGTGCCATCTGCATATCTGAGGTTATTGATATTTCTCCCAGCAATCTTGATTCCAGCTTGTGCTTCTTCCAGCCCAGCGTTCCTCATGATGTACTCTGCATATAAGTTAAATAAGCAAGGTGACAATATACAGCCTTGACGTACTCCTTTTCCTATTTGGAACCAGTCTGTTGTTCCATGTATAGTTCTGACTGTTGCTTCCTGACCTGCATACAGGTTTCTCAAGAGGCAGGTCAGGTGGTCTGGGATTCCCATCTCTTTCAGAATTTTCCACAGGTTATGGTGATCCACACAGTCAAAGGTTTTGGCATAGTCAATGAAGCAGAAATAGATGTTTTTCTGGAACTCTCTTGCTTTTTCCATGATCCAGCGGATTTGGCAATTTGATCTCTGGTGCCTCTGCCTTTTCTAAAACCAGCTTGAACATCTGGGAGTTCATGGTTCACATATTGCTGAAGCCTGGCTTGGAGAATTTTGAGCATGACTTTACTAGCGTGTGAGATGAGTGCAATTAATATGGTAGTATAACTCAATTATACAATTTTTAAATTCTCTTACATTGGAAATATATTTTTAAAACACTTCTATACAAAACAATTCAAAGAAGAAAAATTACAATGGAACTTTAGAAATACTTAGAATTGTATGATAAAATGGTACATATCAGAAATTAAATTTTTATACAATAAGAACTGAAAATTAATGAGGTAAACATCCATCTCAACTAGTAAGAACATTAGAAAAACAACAAAATAAATCACACAAGAGTAAAGGAGAAAAGAAGTGGTAAGAACAGGCCTCCCTGGTGGCTCAGTGGTAAAGAATCCACCAATGCAGGAGACACAGGTTCAATTCCTGGTTCAGGAGGATCCCACATGAGGTGGGACAACTAAGCCTGTGTGCCACAATTACTGAGCCAGCACTCTAGAGCCTATGCGTTGCAACTACTGAAGCCCATGCATCAAGAGCCCGTGGTCCACAACAAGAGAAACCATTGGAATGAGAAGCCCATGCGCTGCAACTAGAGAGTAGCCCCCACTTACCCTAAGTGGAGAAGGCCCGTGCAGAGCAATTAAGACCCAGTACAGCCGTAAATAAATAAAAATAAATAAATCTTTAAAAAAAAAGGTTAACAACAAAAAATAATGAAATAGGAAACAAAAATACAACAGTGGCTCAATAAAGCCAAAACCTAGTTCTTTTAAGAAATCAATGAGCCACTCCAGGACAAAGGACCAAAAGTGCAGAGATAGAAAAAGGTATTTCATGCAAATAAAAATGACAATAAAGTGGGGGATGCAACACTCATATAAACAAAACAGATATCCAAACAAAAGCCATAAAAAGGCTAAAGACACTGCTGCTGCTAAGTCACTTCAGTCGTGTCCGACTCTGTGCGACCCCATAGACGGAAGCCCACCGGGCTCCCCCATCCCTGGGATCCTCCCGGCAAGAACACTGAAGTGGGTTGCCATTTCCTTCTCCAATGTGTGAAAGTGAAAAGTGGAAGTGAACTCGCTCAGTCGTGTCCAACCCTTAGCGACCCCACGGACTGCAGCCTACCAGGCTCCTCCATCCATGGGATTTTCCAGGCAAGAGTACTGGAGTGGCTTGCCATTGCCTTCTCCGGCTAAAGACACTACATAATGATAAAAGAATCAATACATGAAGAGGATATTACACTCAATGACACATATGCACTCAATATAGGAGGATCTAAATTTATATAAATATATACATACATAAATATTTATAAATATAAATTTTATATTAAAATATATTTAAATATTTAAAATACTTATACATAAATACAAAAACATATA
Source organism: Moschus berezovskii (assembly GCF_049115385.1). Classification (NCBI taxonomy): domain Eukaryota; kingdom Metazoa; phylum Chordata; class Mammalia; order Artiodactyla; family Moschidae; genus Moschus; species Moschus berezovskii. Next base: position 53,945,720 of record NC_142477.1, on the reverse strand, counting down.
AGTATATAAAAATATTATATTCTTTGCAGACAAACATGGAGAACTCTACACAGTCAGCAAAAACAAGACCGGGAGCTGACTATGGCTCAGATCATAAACTCATTGCCAAATTCAGACTGAAACTGAAGAAAGCAGGGAAAACCACTAGATCCTTCAGGTATGACCTCAATCAAATCCCTATGATTACAGAGTGGCAGTGAGAAATACATTCAAGGGATTAGATCTGATACAGTGCCTGAAGAACTATGGATGGAGGTTCCTGACATAGTACAAAGGCCAGTGATCAAGACCATCCCCAAGAAAAAGAAATGCAAAAAAGGCAAAATGGTTGTCTTAGGAGGCCTTACAAATAGCTGAGAAGAGAAGAGAAGTGAAAGGAAAAGGAGAAAAGGAAAGATATACCCATGTGAATGCATAGTTCCAAAAAATAGCACAGAGAGATAAGAAAGCCTTCCTCAGTGATCAGTGCAAAGAAATAGAGGAAAAAAATTGAATGGGAAAGTCTAGAGGTCTCTTCAAGAAAATGAGTGATACTAAGGGAACATTTCATGCAAAGATGGGCACAATTAAGGACAGAAATGGTATGGACCTAACAGAAGCAGAGATATTAAGAAGAGGTGGAAAATACACAGAACTATACAAAAAAGATCTTCATGACCCAGATAACCATGATGGTGTGATCACTAACCTAGAGCCAGACATTCTGGAATGTGAAGTCAAGTGGGCCTTAGGAAGCATGACTACGAACAAAGCTAGTGGAGGTGATGGAATTCCAATTGAGCTATTTCAAATCCTAAAAGATGATGCTGTGAAAGTGCTGCACTCAACATGCCAGCAAATTTGGAAGACTCAGCAGTGGCCATAGGACTGGAAAAGGTCAGTTTTCATTCCAATCCCAAAGAAAGCCAATGCCAAAGAATGCTCAAACTATTGCACAACTGCACTCATCTTACATGCTAGCAAAGTAATGCTCAAAATTCTTCAAGCCAGGCTTCAACAGTACATGAGCCGTGAACTTACAGATGTTCAAGCTGGATGTAGAAAAGGCAGAGGAACCCAAGATCAAATTGCCAATATTCACTGGATCATTGAAAAAGCATGAGTTCAAGAAAAACATCTAGTTCTGATTTATTGACTACGCCAAAGCCTTTGACTGGGTAGATCTCAACAAACTATGGAAAATTCTTAATCAGATGGGAATACCAAAACATCAGACCTGTCTCCTGAGAAATCTGTATGCAGGTTAAGAAGCAATAGCTAGAACTGGACATGGAACAAAAGACTGGTTCCAAATAGGAAAAGGAGTACATCAAGGCTGAATATTGTCACCCTGCTTATTTAACTTCTCTGCAGAGTACATCATGCGAAATGCCAGGCCGGATGAAGCACTAGGTGGAATCAACCCTGCCAGGAGAAACATCAATAACCTCAGACATGCAGATGACACCACGCTTAAGGCAGGAAGCGAAGAAGAAAAAAAGAGCCTCTTGATGAGAGTGAAAGAAGAGAGGGAAAAAGGTGGCTTAAATTTCAACATTCAGAATACGAAGGTCATGGCATCCAGTCCCATCTCTTCATGGCAAATAGATGGGGAAATAATGGAAACAGTGAGAGACTTTATTTTGGGGGGGCTACAAAATCACGGCAGATGGTGACTGCAGCCATGAAATTAAAAGATGCTTAACTCCTTGAAAGAAAAGCCATGACCAACCTAGATAGCATATTAAAAATCAGAGACATTACTTTGCCAACACAAGTCCATCTAGTCAAAGCTATGGTTTTTCCAGTAGTCATGTATGGATGTGAAAGTTGGGCTATAAAGAAAGCTGAGTGTCGAAGAATTGATGCTTTAGAACTGTGGTGTTGGAGAAGACTCTTCAGAGTCCCATGGACTGCAAGGAGATCCAACCAGTTAATTCTAATGGAAATCATTCCTGAATATTCACTGGAAGGACTGATGCTGAAGCTGAAACGCTGAAGCTGAAACTCCAATACTTTGGCCACCTGATTCTCGAGAAGAACTGACATTTGAAAAGATCCTGATGCTGGGAAAGACTGAAGAAGGGAGGAGAAGGGGATGACAGAGGATGAGATGGCTGGATGGCATCACCGACTGATAGACATGAGTTTGAGTAAGCTCTGGGAGTTGGTGATGAACAGGGAAGCCTGGCGTGCTGCAGTCCATGGGGTCGCAAAGAGTCAGACATGACTCAGCAACTGAACTGAAATACAGAAAACAAATACTAACAGACCTAAAAGGAAAAATGGATGGGAATACAATAATAGAGGAAACTTTTAACACCTCACTGACATCAGTAGACAAATCTTCCAGACAGAAAATCAATAAGGCAACAGAGATCCTAAATGACGTGAGACTTATTGATATTTTCAGGACACTCAGTTCAGTTCAGTTGCTCAGACTCTTTGTGACCCCATGGATTGCAGCACAACAGGCTTTCCTGTCCATCACCAACTCCTGGAGCTTACTCAACCACATGTTCATCAAGTCGGTGATGCCATCCAACCATCCTATCCTCTGTCACCCCCTTCTCCTCCCACCTTCAACCTTTCCCAGCATCCATTCCGTTCCGTTCAGTCACTCAGTCGTGTCCGACTCTTTGCGACCCTGTGGAGTATAGCCTACCAGGCTTCTCCGTCCATGGGATTCTCCAGTCAAGAATACTGGAGTGGGTTACCATCTCCTTCTCCAGGGGATCTTCCCGACCCAGGGATCGAACCCAGGTCTCCCGCATTGGAGGCAGATGCTTTAACCTCTGAGCCACCAGGGAAGCCCTTCCCAACATCAGGGTGTTTTCAAATGAGTCAGTTCTTCGCATCAGGTGGCCAAAGTACTGGAGCTTCTGCTTCAGCATCAGTCCTTCCAATTAATTTTCAGGTTTGATTTCCTTTAGGATTGACTGGTTTGATCTCCTTGCAGCCCAAGGGACTCTCAAGAGTCTTCTCCAACACCACAGCTCAAAAGCATCTATTTTTCGGCGCTAAGCTTTCTTTATGGTCCAACTCTCACATCCATACATGACTACTGGAAAAACCATAGCTTTGACTAGACGGACCTTTGCTGGCCAAGTAATGTCTCTGCTTTTTAATATGCTGTCTAGGCTGGTCTAACTTTCCTTCCAAGGAGCAAGTGTCTTTTAATTTCATGGTTTCAGTCACCATCTGCAGTGATTTTGGAGCCCCCCAAAATAAAGTCTCTCACTGTTTCCATTATTTCCCCATCTATTCCCCATGAAGTGATGGGAACGGATGCCATGATCTTAGTTTTCTGAATGTTGAGTTTTAAGCCAACTTTTTCACTTTCTTTCACTTTCATCAAGAGGCTCTTTAGTTCTTTGCTTTCTGCCATAAGGTCGTGTCATCTGCATATATGAGGTTATTGATATTTCTCCTGGCAATCTTGATTCCAGCTTGTGCTTCATCCAGCCCAGCATTTTGCATGAGGGACTCTGCACAGAAGTTAAATAAGCAGGGTGATAATATACAGCCTTGACGTATTCCTTTCCTGATTTGGAACCAGTCACATTACATCCCCAAAATACATATACTGTACATTCTTTTCAATTACACATAAAACATTCTCTAGATTAGACCCATACTAGGATACAAAACAAGCCTCAACAAATTTTAGAGGACAGAAATTATTTTAAGCATCTCTTCTGACCACAATGGCATGAAGTTAGAAATCAAAAACAGAGAAACAAGAAAAAAAGTGATTGAGAGACTAAACATGCTACTTAAAAAAAAAATGGATCAATGAGATCAAAGAGGAAATTTTAAAAATACCTTGAGACAAATGACAATGAAAACATAACCATACATCAAATCTATGGGATGCAAGAAAAGCAGTCCTTTGAGGGAAGTTTATAGTGATACAGGCCTTCCTCAAAAAACAAGAAAAACTCTCAAACAAGTAACCTAACCTATTACCTAAAGAATTATAAGAACAAACAAAAACTAAAGTCAGAAGGAGGAGGGATTTAATAAAGATCAAAGAGAAAATAAATTAAAATAGAGATTAAAAAATAGGAAAAAAGATCGGTAAAACCAAGACCTGGTTTTTTTGAAATGACAAACAAAATCCAAAATCTCTGGCCAGGCTCACCAAGTAGAAGAGAGAGGACAGAAATATAACAAGAAATGAAAGGGGATAAATACCAACCAATACTGCAGAAATACAAAAACCAATACTGCAGAAATAGAAAAATACCGTAAGAGAATACTATGGACAATTACATGCCAATAAATTAAAAAACCTAGAAGAAATAGACAAGTTTTTAGAAACATACAGCCTACCAAAACTGAAGCAAGAAGAAATAGATAATCTGAACAGGCTGATCACTAGAAGTGAAATAGAAACTGTAATTTAAAAACTCCCTGCAACAAAAAGGAGCACATTTGAGCCAAATCTAATGAGGTGGGTGAACCTAGAGCCTATTATACAGAGTGAAGTAAGTCAGACAGAGAAAAACAAATATTTCATATTTTATACTAATGCATATATACGGAATCTAGAAAGATGGTACTGATGAAATTATTTGCAGGGCAGCAATGGAGACATCGACATACAGAACAGATTTATGGACATGGATATGGGGAAGAAAGTGAGGGTTGGATGTATGTAGAGAGTAATATGGAAGCTTACATTACCATTATGTAAAATAGACAGTCAACAGGAATTTGCTGTATGACTCAGGGTACTCAAACCGGGGCTCTGTAACAACCTAGAGGGGTGGGATGGGGAGGAAGGTGGGAGGGAGGTTCAAATGGGAGGGGACATATGTATACCTATGGCTGATTCATGTTGATGTTGGGCAGAAACCAACACAATTCTATAAATCAATTATCCTTCAATTAAAAAATAAATTAAAAATTTTTTTAAATATAGGGACCAAAATATTACTAAAAAAAAAAAAAAGAAAGACAAGTTCCCTACAAACAAATGTTCAGAACTGGATAGCTTAAATGGAAAATTCTACCAAACATACAAAGAAAAACTTGAACCAACCCTTCTCAAACTCTTCCATGAGACTGAGAAGGAACACTCCCAAAGTGATTCTATGACATCACCATCACCCTGATACCAGGCAAAGACATTACCAAAAAAGAAAATTACAGGCCAGTACCTCTGGTGAATATAGATGCAAAAATTCTCAAGGAAATATTAGCAAATCAAATCCAACAACACATAAAAAGTCATACACCATGATCAAGCGGGATTCATCACAGGGTCAAAAGAATGGTTCAACACATACACCATACTGACAAAAGACAAAAACCACATGATCATCTCAACAGATGCCAAAAAAGCATTTGATACAATTCAACACCCATTCATGATAAAAATTCTTACCTAAGTGGGTATGGAGGGAACTTATCCAAGCATAATAAAAGCTATTTATGACAAACCCATAGCCAACATAATACTCAAAAGCAAAAAGCTGAAAGCCTTCCTACTAAAATCTGAAACAAGTATGCCCACTCTCACCATTTCCATTCAACATAGTATTGGAAGTCCTAGCCACAGCAATGAGGTAAGAAAAATAAAAGATGTCCAAACCGGGAAGGAAGAGGTAATACTGTCATTATATGCAGATGGCATGGTAATATACATCAGTTCAGTTCAGTCGCTCAGTCGTCTCCGACTCTCCGCGACCCCACGAATCACAGCATACCAGGCCTCCCTGTCCATCACCAACTCCCGGAGTTCACTCAAACTTATGTCCATGTTCACTTTATTCCAGCCATCTCACTCTCTGTCGTCCCCTTCTCCTCCCACCCCCAATCCTTCCCAGCATCAGAGTGTTTTCCAGTGAGTCAACTCGTCGCATGAGGTGGCCAAAGTACAGAATGCCTTCACCCAATTTCTTCCTTGAATACTTCAAGTACATACACATATACATGGTTATTAGCCTTTTGCTGGGGTTTCAGCAGGCAATTTCATAACCTTTTGAGACTCAGGATATTGTATATTAAACTGCTGCATTTAAAAGTTTACAAAAGATGAGTGTATCTTGACAATAACAAAAGCATTTCATCTAAACTTGACTTCCTTCTATTGACAGGATTCTGAACTTAAGGTGAACATGGGAATTAAATCTGCTTTAACCTGATGAACCCTCTCAACCCCCCCTCCCTTCACATTTTATAAACTACCTCTCCATAGGTTTTTTCACATTAGGACAGGCTTCAGTGAGAAAGTAGCTCCCTTAACCATAAAAAATGTTTTACTTCATTCACAAATTTTTGATGAGAGAAATAAAACTACCTGGTGTCACCAGGCCCTCTTTTTGGCATTAGTTGTTGTTTTAGTCGCAAAGTCGTAACCGACTCTTTTGCAACTCCATGGGCTGTGTAGCCCACCAGGCTCCTCTGTCCATGGGATTCCCCTGGCAAGAATACTGAAGTGGGTTGCCATTTCCTTCTCCAGAGGATTTTCCTGACCGGGGATCGAACACACATCTTCTGCATTGGCAGGTGGATTCTGTACCACTGAGCCACCAAGAAAGCCCCTCTGCAGCATGAGAGTAAGACTTAAAAGAAGTAGTTACTCAAGGTCACAGAGACTCATAGAAAATCCATAGTAACTTAAATTCAGAGAAAGTAAACAATGGTTGCCAAGAGCTGAGGAGAGGAGTGATTGTTGAGTTATTGTTTACTGGGTATGAAATTTCAGTTTGGGAAGGTGAAAAGTTTCAGAGGTAGACAGTGGTCATGGCTGCACAGCAACATGAAGGTACTTAATATCACTGAACAGTACATTTAAAAATGGTTAATACAGTAAATTTTGTTGCTGTATTTTTTTAATTGAAAAAATACTAGAAGTAGCATATCAGCCTGCTGTGAACTTCAACAAAATCAGATACTACTTTCATGAGTTTAATTTTCTAGCCCAGGTCCTACCACCAATCTTCTCAACTTTATAAAAAATGTAGGCAAACAAGATGGAGACAATTGATAGGGGAAAAACAAACAGCTCCCTTATCTTGATTTGTTTCTCTTATTTGCTGAGGACCTCCCTAAGTTAGTTTTCAGATCCCAAAGCGGCTCATGTTATCTTTTTTTTAATTAAATATTTTACTTTTTAACTTATTTAATTGGAGACTAATTACAATATTGTGGTGGGTTTTGCCATATATTGACATGAGTCAGCCACGGGTGTACAAGTGTCCCCCTGTTCCAAACCCTCCTCCCATCTACTTCCCCATCCCATCCCTCTGGGTTGTCCCAGTGCACCAGTTTTGAATGCCCTGTTTCATGCATCGAACTTGGACAGGTCATCTATTTCACATATGGTAATATACATGTTTCAATGCTATCCTCTAAAATCATCCCACTCTCGCCTTCTCCTACAGAGTCCAAAAGCCTGTACTTTATATCTGTCTCTTTTGCTGTCTTACATATAGGGTCACTATTACCATCTTTCTAAATTCCACCATATATATGCGTTAATATACTGTATTGGTGTTTTTCTTTCTGACTTAATTCACTCTGTATAGGCTCCAGTTTCATCCACCTCATTAGAACTGACTCAAATATGTTCTTTTTATAGCTGAGTAACATTCCATTGTGTATATGTATCACAACTTTCTTATCCATTCATCTGCGGACAGACATCTAGGTTGCCTCCATGTCCTAGCTACTGTAAACAGTGTTGCAATGAACATTGGGGTACACATGTCTCTTTCAATTCTGGTTTCCTCAGTATGTATGCCCAGCAGTGGGATTTCTGGGTCATATGGAAGTTCTATTTCCAGTTTTTTAAGGAATCTCCACATTGTTCTCCACAGTGGCTGTACTAGTTTGCATTCCCACCAACAGTACAAGAGGGTTCCTTTTTCTCCACACCTTCTCCAGCATTTATTGTTCGTAGACTTTTTGGTAGCAGCCATTCTGACCAGTGTGAGATCGTACCTCATTGTGGTTTTGATTTGCATTTCTCTGATAAGTGATGCTGAGCATCTTTTCATGTGTTTGTTAGCCATCTGTATGTCTTCTTTGGAGAAATGTCTGTTTAGTTCTTTGGCCCATTTTTAGATTGGGTCATTTATTTTTCTGGTATTGAGTTACTTGTATATTTTTGAGACTGTCAGTTGCTTTGTTTGCTATTATTTTCTCCCATTCTGAAGGCTATCTTTTCAACTTGCTTATAGTTTCGTTGTACAAAATCTTTTAAGTTTAATTAGGTCCCATTTGTTTATTTTTGCTTTTATTTCCATTACTCTGGGAGGTGCGTCATAGAAAATCATGTTGTGATTTATGTCAGAGAGTGTTCTGCCTATGTTTTCCTCTAGGGGTTTTATAGTTTCTGGTTTTACATTCAGACCTTTAATTTTGAGTTTATTTTTGTGTATGGTGTTAGAAAGTATTCTAGTTTCATTCTTTTACAGGTGGTTGACCAGTTTTCCCAGCACCACCTGTTAAAGAGATTGTCTTTTCTCCGTTGTATATTTTTGACTCCTTTGTCAAAGATAAGGTGTCCATAGGTGCATAGATTTATCTCTGGGCTTTCTATTTTGTTCCACTGATCTATATTTCTGTTTCTGTGACAGTACCATACTGTCTTGATGACTGTAGCTTTACAGTATAGTGTGAAGTCAGGCAGGTTGATTCCTCCAGTTCCATTCTTCTTTCTCAAGATTGCTTTGGCTATTTGAGGTTTTCTGTGTTTCCATACAAATTGTGAAATTAATTGTTCTAGTTCTGTGAAAAATGTTATTGGTAGCTTGATAGGGATTGTATTGAATCGATAGATAGCTTTGGGTAGTATACTCATTTTCACTATGTAGATTCTTCCAATCCATGAACATGGTATATGTCTCCATCTATTTGTGTCATCTTTGATTTCTTTCATCAGTGTTTTACAGTTTTCTAAATATAGGTCTTTTGTTTCCTGAGCTAAATTTATTCCTAAGTATTTTATTCTTTTTGATATAATGGTGAATGGGATTGTTTCCTTAATTTCTATATCTATTTTCTCATTGTTAGTGTATAGGAATGCAAGGGATTTATGTGTATTAGTTTGATATGTTTGGTTTAAATAGTTGGAAAGGTTGGGGGCGGGAGGAGAAGGGGACGACGGAGAATGAGATGGCTGGATGGCATCACCGACTCTGTGGACATGAGTTTGAGTGTACTGCGGGAGTTGGTGATGGACAGGGAGGCCTGGCGTGCTGTGATTCATGGAGTCGTGGAGAGTCGGACACAACTGAGTGACTGAACTGAACTGAACTGATCCTGACAGGTCACCATCATTGTAACCTGCTTCAACACCTGAGTCTACTCTCCTACTGCCTTGTATCAGGAATCCTGACAATTTCCATAGCAGCCTGAAAGCCAAACATGCAACTTCCAGGCTGGGGAAAGGTTTTACAGCAAACCCACTAAATCAAAGGATACACTCTGTAACACTACACTCTCTCTTCTCTACCTTCAATTTTAAGAGGCTCCCAACCCAAAATATTCAAGCCAGAATGTCTCATTTGAAAATTTAAAAAACATCCTTGACAAGGTATCTACTAGTCTGCTTCTCATCCCGTAGAGGAAGCCCTTAACCTAAAAACAGTTATGCATTTTTCCCTTAACACATACCTGACGATGAAGCTGGAGTCCTGTTAAAAGTGTCTCCATTTGCTCCAGAAGAATACCTATCCTGTAAGAAAAAAGAAAAGATTAGTTTTCTACTTTGAATAATAAAAATGAGTAATCTATCTCATAAATACTAGAAAGTTTTAACAACTGGGTTTTGTCAAGAATAAAACAATTAAAGAATGTAAGATTTCCTGGGTCACTGCATATTCCTTTATTAACTACTCTAAAACACCTTCACTTTAAACATATGTATAGCATACTAATATATCACTTAAAACAATGGTCAGCAAACTAGAGCCACAAACCAAATCTGGTGGGTCACAGTTTTTATAAATAAAGTTTTACTGGAAAAAAGCCATCCTCAATTCATCTAGGTATTTAACAGGCTGCTTCCTCTCAAACAAGTTTCCGATACTAAAGGCAAAACTTTTGAACAGAGCTCTGAAATTCTTCAAAATCAAATTCAATAATTTAAGCACAAAAAGTGACCTAAAGTTTACAGATAACACTTCAATTAACTGACTGAATTAGACAAATCACAATATTTTTGTCAAATAAGTTCTTTAAATAAACCTAAAGCTGGAGGGAGTGCACCAAGGTAAGTATTAACATCTTCAGGTAATACTTTTGCTCCAAAGTTTCTTTCACAAAAGACACTGACTTTAAAAACTACCTTTATAAAGCTCAAAAGACATTCAATTATTTTTCTAACTTACTAAAAACATACAATTAAAATCCTTGAAATAGCTTGGGATTTTGATAACTGCTACAGTAAAAAGTTCCAATTTATGATTACCATAGACGATAAGACAAACAAGAAAAGTAATCCAGCTTTCCCTATTAAAAGTGAAACACTGAAGACTTTTTTTCTCTTTTCTAGTATCCAAAATACTACTGGATGAATAGAACCCCCAAAGAGGCTAGTTTTATAAGTGTTGTAACATTCAGCTTCACATAACTGATAAAAAGTAATGAAACACCCTGGTACCAAACAACTGAAAAATTATTATTACCAAACAATCTTCAGAAGATGGAATTTAACATCCCACATACATTCTAAGGCAAATTTTGAAAAAAAAAACTTTTTTTCAATAGAATTCATCTTTCATCATAAAAATCCTTAACATTTTTCCTTACCTTAAAAATAATTTCATACTCCCTTCCAGCTACTGTATCATTTCTCTGCTCCATTGTAGGCAAAAAGTTTTGTCTACATTTGTTGCCTCTATTTTCTCACATTCCATATTTCCTTCAAGCTACTTTTGCTAACCTCCATCCTCACCTTTAAACTCAAAAAGCTTACAGTAAGCATATTATGTAATTAAATTACTACTTTTAAGCTTCATCCTGCCAGAGCTCTCAGCAGCATTTGAAACAACAGACTATCTATACTTCCTTCTCTGGCTTAGGGAACACGTACTTCCCAGGTTTTCCTCTTGCCCCATGGCCAATCCCTCCAGTCTCCTTTGCCAGCTCCCCAGATAACGTACCTTTAAAGTCAAAGTGCCCCACAGTTCATGGCAGAGCCCTCTAAGTCTGTTTTATTCCATCCAACTTTACCCACTCTCACAGATTTAAATCCTATTAAAATAGATAAATCCCAAATTTGCACCTACAGTTCTGATCCCTCTCCTAAGCAACAACTACTGACTAGTATCCTTACTTAACTCTTTTCTTAGGCATCTGAAATTGAACACTGCAAATACAGAATTCTTGATATTTTTCCCTCCCAAACTGGTTTATCTTCCACATATTTCCCATTTCAGTAAAGAGCACCATCATCCATCTACTTGCTTCAATAAAAGAACTTAGTCTCACTCTCTCTTGCGTTCCCCATATCCAGCCCATCAAGTCCTATCAACTATATGTCCACCTCTATCTCCAGGGTCCTCTTCCTCTCTTCCTTTTCTCTTTCCTTATCAGATTTCATTTTCTATAAAACTTGCCTTATCTTACTATAATTTAGCCATACTAGATATTTGTTGTTGCTCACTCAGTCATGTCCGACTCTTTGCGACCCCATGGACTGCAGCACAACAGGCATCCCCGTCCCTTACCATCTCCCAGAGGTTGTACAAAGTCATGTCCATGGAGTCACATGATGCCATCCAACCATCTCATCCTCTGTCATCCCCTTCTCTTGCCATCACTCTTTCCCAGCATCAGGGTATTTTCGAATAAGTCTGCTCTTCAAATCAGGTAGCCAAAATATTCAGGACTGATTTCCTTTAGGGTTGACAGGTTTGATCTCCTAGCAGTCCAAGGGACTCTCAAGTGTCTTCTCCAACATCTCAGTTCAAAAGGATCAATCCTTGGCACTCAGCCTTCTTTACCGTCCAACTATCACATCCATACATGACGATTCAAAAAACCATAGCTTTGTCTAGATGGATTTTTGTTGACAAAATAATGACTCCACTTTTTAATATGCTGTCTAGGTTGGTCATAGCTTTTCTTCCAAGGAATAAGCATCTTTTAATTTCATGGCTGCAGTCACCATCTGCAGTGACTCTAGAAGCCAAGAAAATGGTCTCTCACTGTTTCCATCATTTCCCCATCTATTTTCCATGAAGTGATGAGACCATGAAACATGATCTTTGTTTTTTGAATGTTGAATTTTAAGCCAGCTTTTTCACTCTTCTCATTTACTTTCATCAAGAGGCTCTTTAGTTCCTCTTCGCTTTCAACCATAGGGCTGGTATCATCTGCATATCTGAGGTTATTGATATTTCTCCCAGGAATCTCGATTCCAGCTTGTGCTACATTCAGCCCAGCATTTCACAGGGTGACAATATACAGCCTTGACGTACTCCTTTCCCAATTTGGAACCAAACCATTGTTTCATGTCCAGTTCTAACTGTTGCTTCTGGCCTGGCATACAGGTTTCTCAGGAGGCAGGTAAGGTGGTCTGGTATTCCCATCTCTTGAAGAATTTTACACAGTTTGAAGTGATCCACATAGTCAAAACCTTTAGCGCAGTCAATGAAGCATAAGTGTTTTTTTGGAATTCTCTTGCTTTTGCTATGATCCAAAGGATGTCGGCAATTTGATCTCTGGTTCCTCTGCCTTTTCTAAATCCAGCTTGAACATCTGGAAGTTCTCGGTTTATGCTGCAGCCTAGCTTTGAAAATTCTGAGCATTACTCTGCTAAAGCATGAGATGAGTGCAACTGTGTGGTAGTTTGAGCATTCTTTGTCATTGTCTTTCTTTGGGAATGGAATGAAAACTGACCTTTTCCAGTCCTGTGGCCACTGCTGAGTTTTCCAAATTTGCTGGCATATTGAGTGCAGCACTTTCACAACATCATCTTTTAGGATTTGAAATAGCTCTACCACTCCAGTACTCTTGCCTAGAAAATCCCATGGACGGAGGAGCCTGGTAGGCTGCAGTCCCTGGGGTCGCTCAGAGTCGGACACGACTGAGCGACCTCACTTTCACTTTTCACTTTCAGGCATTGGAGAAGGAAATGGCAACCCACTCCAGTGTTCTTGTCTGGAGAATCCCAGGGACGGGAGAGCCTGGTGGGCGCCCGTCTATGGGGTCGCACAGAGTCGGACACGACTGAAGCGACTTAGCAGCAGCAACAGCTATATAAGATTGAATAATGTCCACTCAATGATATCAAGCCCTATTTCTGAAATGTGTTATATTATTTGAAAAAAAAAGTTCTAGTCAATATAACTAAGAATTTTGAAATGAAGAGATTACCCTGGATCATCCAAGTGGGCCCTAAATGTCATCACAAGTGTCCTTATGAAAGGCCAAGGGTATTAACACAAACACAGAGAAGGCCAAGTGAAGACAACAGAAAGAGATGCAGCCACAAGCCAAGGCTGCCTATAACCACCAGAAGTTGGAAGAAGCATAGATTCTCTCCAAGAGCCTACTGAAGGAAAATAGCACTGCTGAGACCATGGTTTCTAACTTCTGGCCTCCAGAACTATAAGAGAAATTTTTCTGTTACTGTAAGCTATCTAGTTTGTGATAATTTGTTACAGCATCTATAGGAAACTAATACACTGTACTTCTTCCTGTTGTCCTGACACCCTAAGTTTGCTCCCTCTTCAGGATCTCTGCACATCATGTGTTATTGGGACTCTTTCAGGTCTCCAGCTCATGAGTCATAGTCTCAGGGAATATCTTCCGCTCCACATGATCTAAATCTACCCATACCAATCTTCTTCTTCTCTTCCTCACACACAGAGTTTCCTGATTCTTTTATTAATATTATTATTAAATTATTTAATATTTTTCACTATTAGTATGTGATTTTTAATGTGCTTATTCTGTCTCCTCCAGTAAAATACAACATCCATGCCAGCAAGCCCCTTATCTATCATGTTCACCACTACCTCCAGCATCTAATAAGGCTCAAAAAAACTTGTTGAATAAGTCTTAGGTCTTAACATTACCTATTTTTTGAACACTTAGCTATAAAACTTTTATAACCTCTTTACTCATCCAAGTAAACCAATTCAGAAATTTTAAAACTTAACATTATTTCAAATATTATAAATTTCAAAACAATAATTGTGAATGGACTAATTATGTTAAGCAGTTTTCATTTTAATCACAAGAGTATATGCCTTCTGAAATATACCAGAAAAAAGGCAAAAAGAACAGATAGAAGAGATGAGTGTGTAGACTCTTCAGTCATTTAATAAGAAATATTACAACTAGCAAGCAAACCCAGTATCCTGTTACAGTCATCACGCTCATCCATTTCATCTCTCACCCCAACAAGTGTGCATGCAATGTGCAAATGCCTAACCATTTCTGGACTACTGTAACTGCTAGATTACCAAATATTTCTCAACCTCACATTTTTTATTATTTGATCCCCGCATGGTACACTCACTTCAAAAACTAGCCTTGGGAAGTTCTAAAAACTACCAGAAGAGCAATCTGTTAGTTCAAAATTATATAAGCTTGTGTTAATACTAAATCTCCTTAGAAGGATCCTTAGAAGCATTCAGAAAAGGCTTATCACATTATAAGAACCTCCTGTATAGCACAGGGAATTCTATTCAATACTTTGTAAAGACCTATATAAGAATAGAAGATAAAAAAAAAATGAGTATATGTATATGTATAACTGACCTACTTTGCTGTATAACAGAAACACAACATTGTAAATCAACTATACTCCCAATTTTTTAAATTAACAAAAGTCTGATCACAGATATTATTACCAATCCAAGATGATCTCAGAGCCAATACAAATTGAACAAAAGGGAAACCCAGTAGCTTCTTGAAATAGAAATTCAATTAGACCAACCAATCAAATGGTGCCTTTTAAAGAAAACAGGCTGAAGAAAAGACCTCAGATTTCTCCTACATAAAAATGTCATGTGTTCATCCTTAGCTTCTACACAGCTCATTCAATGAAGACAAGCAAACAAAGCCACTGAATGCATCATGTTCCCTCAAGTCAAGTAGGTCAAATTACTAACTGCACATCTAGCACCAGGTGTTAAGTCTGTGGACAAATGCAAAAAATTTACTACAAATTGGCCCCACACAGATATTTACTAAGAATCATAAGGTAGAAATATTAACATAATTAATATTCAATCAGTATGACCAATATCAAGAAACAAAGTATGTTACTGAATAGCACAAAGACTCCCAAAAGGTAAATCTGGAAGCCTGACAGTTGACCACCCTCAGTTTCAGACACCCTTTGGAATAACCATGCACAACATGCTATAGTGCAGTATACCGTTTGAATAATAGTTAAGACAAAATCTCAGAGTAAGAAAAAGTAAAAATTAGACAAGTCCAAGTAGAAGAACATCTGTACCTATGGGTTAAACTGTGTTATTAGAACAAATCTACCGAGAACCTGGGGGGAAAAAAAACCATAAAAAATTATTTGACCAAGTAATTCCATTTTTGAAAAAAAACCTCCCAAATTAAATAATTAGTGCAAAAATAACACTTTAATTTCTACCAACAGAAAATCAATTATGTTATGGTCGTTCTAGTCTATTAAATAGTATATAAACAATAAATTATTTCTAGGAAGTTAGTAATATGGAATAGCTAGTGCTGAAGAGTGAAAAAGCTGAAATCAAAAATTACTATTATGTACAATCATTATAATCCATATAAAAATGTGTTTGGGAAATACAGAAGAAAATTTACTAAAACCTCAACAGAGCATTTGTGCTAGTGAGCAAGACTGTTAGGTAAATGTTTCTCCTCTTTTGGTCTTACAACATTCTTACGATATTGTACATAAAGAAGACTATAAAAAGATAACCTACAAAAAATGTTATTTCTAAAATAAGTCCCAAAGCAAGAAACATGATAAATTCAGATTAACATCTTAGGTATCTTAATCTAAACTTTATATGCCAACAGACCAAATTCAAGAAAGACAACTAAATTTTATGTTTGGGGGTAAATTAAGAATTTCCACTAAGACATCACTTGAAATAAAAAGGGTCGGAATTGACTAACATAAATACAAACTGGAAATCCTAAAAGGAAAACGAATAGACTTTTGGAGACATTTTCAAGTAGATAAAATTTATGTAAAAGCAATCCATTAAATACACTGTCTTCCAAAGTAGACTCTGTTCACCATCTTAAAGTCAAAACTAAAATCCAAAAACCCACTCCATAACTCCCTCATCTAAATTACAGTGTAACTCTTCAAAAGCTATTGAGGAAAAAGATCTGCAGATTTGAACATCTGAAGATCAATCTGATGTTACTATCTGAACCAGCCTAAAGTTTTCATCTTGAGAGCCCTGCTTGCATAAAACCAATTTTCCGAATTCAAACTGCCACCCAAAAACGAATTTTATTTTTCCATTTTCTATACAACTGTATCT